>NW_026371172.1:0-1028 GCF_001194135.2 Octopus bimaculoides | reverse complement strand
ATTCTTTTGTTGTCTTACCATTACTATTGATATATATATATATATATATAAAATTAAATAACAACAGATGGGTAATGGCTCATTCACTACAGCTGTTTCAAACGAGTTTTTTTATTGCTGAATTTAGTTATTACATCATGCGAAGAAAAACCGTTTTCACCGGGTGAATATACACGAACTACTCATCTAAAAATCATTTCAAAGATCACCATGACTCCCTGGCCAGATTTTTGAATGTAAATTCATGTATATCCACCTAATGAAAACGGCTTTTTTCTCATAGTGTAATAACTCAATGCATCAATAAAAAAAAAAGACTCGTTTGAAACAACTGTAGTGAATGAACCATTACCCATGTGTATCCATCAAGCTTCTTTCAGTTCTCGTACAGCAAACCCACCGGCAAGGATTTGGTCGACATGGAGTTAGAGTAGAAGACACTTGTTCAAGGTATTTCGCAGTGGGACTGAACCCAAGGCCACATTCTTCGGAGGCAAGGTTCTTAACCTCGCAGCCACGCCTGCACATGCACACTTAATTTTCTTAAGTCCTAGAACTCATAAGGCCGGTTACCTAATTTCCACATTTTATCAACCCAGAAGTGATGAGAGGTAAATTTGGTATGGGTGAGATTTGAACTCACGAGTTAAATAATCGTAAAAAAAATGTTGCTAATTATTTTTTTCCGCCCTTCTAACGACTATTCCATTTCGCTGGCTTTTACCCCACATAAATATATGAAGAACCGGTAATTCCCTTCAAGTTAATATCAGCATTACACGAGAACTAAGCGATGTATAGAATAAGTAAGATTTAAGAATTATTGCCACGATTAAGAAAATCAGGAGCATTACATTTCGAGTAGCCACTCACCAATATTTTACCTTGAAATTAATAATATTTTCTACTCTATCTGATATGTATTTTGAGCCAATTTTCTATTTAAGGTTTTCTTCGATTTTTTTAAAAAATAGGATAAATCTATATTAAGTTCATTTGTTTTGTTCATTGCGCATCCATGACCGTTA
>NW_026371171.1:0-1017 GCF_001194135.2 Octopus bimaculoides | reverse complement strand
TATATTCCAGTTAAGTCTGCATATATTGCTCTTTCTGATGTTGTCTCATTTATCATTCACCCTCTCACCAATTCACTAAGCCATGTAACAGGGGAGTGTATATGGTATATCCATATTCAATCTCCCTTCCATCATCCTTTGTTACTCTGTCATCTATCACAATGCTTATGTAATAGGGATGCCATGGTTTCAGTTCATATCCAGTACCTCCTATCATTATCCATCTATATTGCTAGCTGTCACTCTTTTTCTCCCAAGAGAATCCTCATTGACATCTGCTGCTTTTACCTACCATCAGCCATCTCTTTTGTTATCCATCAGTTGCTCTCACTCTTTTTTCCCCATCTTTATTACTAATCCTATCACATCACTCATGCCATTTCTCTATTCAATCACCTTACCAACAACCAACTGTAACTGTCTCTTTCCCATTACACCCTCTTCTACTTACTGTCCTCCCATTTCCTTGTCCCATCATACTCTCTCTTCTTTTACTCTCTTCATCATGACTCTCTCATCTACTGACCTTCTCAGTTATGTACGCCTTGGATGAATGGAGACGATGTGTAGTGAAGACTCTTTAGTCTTACAGGGAACAAGGGAAGCTCACTATATATTAGCAAAATAGTATATATTTATATAGATCAATAATGCAATGCATCATTTACAAATCAGGAAACCTATTAATATTATATCATGACAAGCTACTACTATATACACAACATTTTACAAGTTCTCTGGATGGCAGAATAAAGATACATCTCTGCTGAGGGGACAATCATCTCTGAAACTGGACTGTAAGCAGAATTTCCAGTAATTTTTTTGTTTTTTCTTAAGAAAATGCAATGTTTGCACATTACTTGCCATTTCCAGAGCTATGTATGCATATGTATACATATATGAATACTTCATTAGAAATATATAGTTGTAAAGTTATTCTCAGTCATATAATTAAGGTGTCTGTAAATGAAAAAGTACCCAACATGTTTGAAGGCAGAGTGAGTTATTTTATGTTTC
>NW_026371170.1:0-510 GCF_001194135.2 Octopus bimaculoides | reverse complement strand
TGGAAAGCGGACGTTAAACGATGATGATGATGATGATATATATACACACAATATATATGCATACATACACATGTATTTTGGGGGAGGGGATGCAATTTCAACCATTGTTTTACCTCCCCTACAGCCCTCTTTCTCCACCATTCATCATTCACCTCCGCTGCCACCCCTCCTCCACCAACTGCCATTTCATTTGTTTAATTTACAGTTCGTTAATTAAATCTGTATCTCTCTGCTGAATAGTCTGTCAAGTATTTACTCTAACCCAATGTGAAACATTAAATTCACTAACAGGTGTGTTTTATAACTTTCTGCTGCTGTTGTTGTTGTTGTTGTTATATATAATGTTGCTATTGTTAATGTTGTTATCACTATTGTTGTTGTAGATTCATAATGGGTTAGATGGCATAAACCTTGCTTCCCAATCATGTGATCTTGGGTTCAGTCCTGTTGCATGACACTCTGAGCAAGTGTCTTCTACTATAGCCTCAGGCCGACCAAAGCCTTGTAAGT
>NW_026371169.1:0-514 GCF_001194135.2 Octopus bimaculoides | reverse complement strand
GTATATATATTATTATTTTTATGTATTTTCGTTTTGTTTAGATATGCTCAATGCAATAAAGGGTAGAGTGTATGAACAGCAAATTAGTTTACATATATAAATGCTGCATATACACATACTGAATTGCGAGAATCATGATGCTTATTCTAGTGGCCACATAATTTTTGCACACCCACAATATATATTTCTTCCACTTGAAATCTGAATTTTTATATGTATATATGTATGGTTGTGTATTTATGTGTGTACGTTTATGCATGTAGATACCCGCTCAGCCATGTATGCGTATGCATATATTTATACGTATTTATACACATACAATCGCTGCAAGCTTGGCTTTGTGGTAGGAATTTCACTTCCCAACCGCTGCGTGGCTTCTTGGGCAAGTGTCTTCTACTATAGCCCCAGGCGAGTCAAAGACTTGTGCGTAGACTTTGTAGAGACAAACTGATAGAAACTCGTCGTATATGTATATGTGTGCACACATGTGTGTGTGTGTGCATGTGTGTTGTGT
>NW_026371168.1:0-414 GCF_001194135.2 Octopus bimaculoides | reverse complement strand
ATTTGTGTTGGTGTACTAATGGCACATTGATAGAGTGGAAAGATTATAAAATGTGGTAGCATTTGTTTTGCGCATTTCTCAATATGCACACTAAAGGGTATCATTCGGTATTCTGGGCATGCTATCTGCTGGCGATGCAGAGTGCATCTACGTCTGAGCGTTAATCCTGTGGACCCTATGTAGTTTTCGTGGCAGCCCGAGCATCTTATTACATAAATAAAGTTTTCTGAGGCACAAGTAAAGTCGGATTTAACTATGAATGTTTGTCCCTCTTTGAAGAGAAATTCTGAACCTTCTAGAAGGTTCGGGCATGTTGCGCAATTTGGTCGACCACATTTTTTCACTTTTGCATTTGTTATTTTGGAAAATAATTTTCCCTTTGTGAGGATCTTTTTCAGTGATTTTGGTTGTTTG
>NW_026371167.1:0-342 GCF_001194135.2 Octopus bimaculoides | reverse complement strand
CACACAAACATGTATACAATTTAACATACAAGATAATACATAGCGCAATGTAGAATTCAGTAGTAGTACATGCTTGGTGTAATAAATTTTGTGAAGAAAACTTCGCCTCATTTTAGTTGCATCGTGTGAAATGACATAAATATTCACTGGGGTTGGATTCCTGTATATCATAAATATATCGACAAAATATATTTGCGTCTGGTTATCACACCGACGTGCAGTAAACCGTGCAGAAATAAATGTACACACCACCTCAACAACACTTATATAATTGCACAATTTAATAGCCCTGCGTCTTCATATTCATTCCCTTCGTAGTAGGAATATTCATTCCCTTCGTAG
>NW_026371166.1:0-530 GCF_001194135.2 Octopus bimaculoides | reverse complement strand
TATATATATATATATATATATATATATATTACAAAACAGGAAACTGAAAATTTCAGCAACTGAGACTACATATCGGATTGTAATAATAGAATAACCAGATGTGCTTCAAGAGGAAATGACTGGGATTTTGGGATTGACCCTACCTATATAAATATATTTTTTTATTTGTCATGTTGAACCATTAATTCCTACACGTATATTTTTTCTCTCTCTGTTTTTTCATTCTCTCTCCATTTTTCCCTCCTCAATCCTTTATGTTGAAGAGTGTAGGCTCAAAACATCAAAGACTTTTCCATCCTTTCCAAGTGTTAAACTAATACACCTGTTTATTGTTCCTTCACCTCTTTTTGTCTTTTGTTTTCTGTAAATTTGAACTATATGTGTGTGTGTGTGTGTATGTAGTTTGCAGTTCTGTTAATGTAGGGTCAACAAAAAATGTACTTCATCCAGTTAGAGATGAGTACCATTTAATGTAAACTGTATTAACTCAAGAGTTACTAATAGTTTTTTGCCATGAAGACATGTGGCTA
>NW_026371165.1:0-202 GCF_001194135.2 Octopus bimaculoides | reverse complement strand
GATATATATATATATATATATATATATATATATATATGTACCCACAAACACACACACACGCATGCATACGCACGCACACACTCACATACACACATACACACACATATATAGATATATATCACAAACTCGCCCACATGGACACATATATAAGTCAACAGTTAATGATCCACAGTTATATTATTTTGTATTATGTGTGTTTGAA
>NW_026371164.1:0-591 GCF_001194135.2 Octopus bimaculoides | reverse complement strand
CAGTCTAATGACTGAAACAAGTAAATGCTATAGGACTTTTATATGCAAATTTTTTTTTTAGAGTTTGTGTAGTATATTTTTATATATTTGCGTCACTAAGCATGGGTTGGATATTGCTGCAAATGTATATTTTTGCATGAGGCTTTCTTTTGTGGCACAATTTCACTTTAGATGTCAAATATTTTGTATTTTCTAATGTGTTGCACTTGTTTAGCCATATTTTGTAGAACTTTCTTCACTGAGGCTGAATAGAGTGGTATGTCTTGTCTAAGGTTGAGATTAGAGTTTGGATGACGTGGCAAGTAGAGTGGTGTGTCTTGTCTAAGGTTTAAAGATGAGGTTGACTGAGCTGCGCTGAGAAATAGAGGTATGTCTCGTCTAAGGTTTATAACTGAGTTGACATGTAGAGTAGGGTAACCGTCTAAGGTTTATAACTGAGATCTTCAGGTGGAGTGGTGTGTAATGTTTAAGGTTTACAACTGAAGTAGAATGAGTTGACTAGTAGAGTGGTGTGCTGTAGAAACATGCATTGTATCATATAGTGTTATTGTATGGGGCTGAGACATGGCGAACAACAGTTAAGTCAAATAC
>NW_026371163.1:0-322 GCF_001194135.2 Octopus bimaculoides | reverse complement strand
ACATATATATATATATATATATATATATATATATATTCTAAAATATAGCTAAACTTAATTTACAGATGGTGGAAGTGGGATCAAAAATATACCTCGGACAGGATATGGCATATATCCACCTCTGCTATTTCAGCCTTTGCTGCAGCAACTATCTCCGGAAAATTCCCACAAGGATTATTTTACACGGATACTTACTACTGGAATGAAGCTACACTCCAAGTATTGTTCTTTTCTTTTTTCAGCGCATCACACACACTCACTCCTACTATATCAATCGATTCCTTTACTATTTCTGTCTCCGATGAAGGGATGCATTGGATCT
>NW_026371162.1:0-304 GCF_001194135.2 Octopus bimaculoides | reverse complement strand
TTTCTTGCATGCGCACGTGGTCCTTTCGTTCTGTTCTGAAGGCATGGTAAGTTCAACTCGCTGCAATAGTAAATTACTACTATCTATTTTTATAAATTAAATAGTGGTCAAGACTTGTTTTCTAGGAGTGGTTGTAGCTATCGAATATATACATAAATATATATATATACATATAATATATAAATATATATACATAAATATATATATACATATATATAATATATAAATATATATATACATAAATATATATAAACATATATAATATATAAATATATATATATATAAATATATATATATATAAATA
>NW_026371161.1:0-576 GCF_001194135.2 Octopus bimaculoides | reverse complement strand
ATGCACAATATTTTTTCCATCTTCCCCAGCCTCGTTCATTTAAAAGTTTATCTGGGAACTGGGAAAATTATTCTCATATTAAATTCACATTAAATTTCTGTCTGTTCTCCATTCTGTCATATATTTCACAATAGCCAAACGAAACTAGACGTTTTTTATAATTCTTTGGTGATTTTTGTATGCTTCAGGATGGTAGGGTGTGGTTTAAAGGAAATCTGGCAGTTATTTCTAGCATGTTGAATGATCACATAAAGGCTTCATTGTTGGTCTGTTCTCGCTTAGTTGTAGAGACAGCTGAGATTGTAGAAAGCCCCAACTGATACTTTTTTATGCATTTATCAATGCCTTACGTTTCATGGGACTAAATCTGGTACTGATAGCAGTCTAGTTTCATGCACCTTGGGCAAGTGTCTTCTATTATAACCCCAGGACAACCAAAGCCTTGTGAATGAATTTGTAAATGGAAACTAAAAGAAGTGTGTGTGTGTGTGTGAGAGAGAGAATGAGAGAGTGTTTGTAGCATTACACGATTGTTGTAAATGAATATGACTTATTTTCAATAGGCATAGGAGTGGC
>NW_026371160.1:0-357 GCF_001194135.2 Octopus bimaculoides | reverse complement strand
GTTTGATTCATTACTGAATGAAACTTCTTCAATAATTTTTTACCAAGGTGTGGGCAGCAGCATTGACAAAAACAGTGTGGTGCTAAATTGGTTATGTGCATTTGTAATATGCTTCTATGACGATTATGTTTTTGAAATCCTTCATTTGAGGAAGAAACTGATCTGATCTTGTAACCAGTATTGTGCCATATCTTAGAAATTCTGTCAACAAAATATTCATGTATATATATATTGAAAACTTTAGTACAATTTTTGCAAATTTGTATTCACTATATTAGTGGGGTGTTGGGAAAGTGCTAAGGCTATATATTAGACTAAAATACATTACTGTCCCTTTTGGTTTTGCCTTCTCAGTTT
>NW_026371159.1:0-264 GCF_001194135.2 Octopus bimaculoides | reverse complement strand
GCAATCTGTAGGATAAGTTATTTCAGCAACATCAGTTCTTTGATTTCATGCTCCACATGACAAAGCAGATGGGATGTTAACACCCACTGGTCTGCATTCTGTTAGAATATAATACTGAGTGGAGTGTTAATGACTTTAGTGATAGCAAATTGCATGTCAATCATTGTGACAAGCAAGATAGTAGTAGACCACAATCTCTTTGAGCAGCAGAGATTATGTCCACTTTCATTGGGGATGAGCCAGCTAGGTATAGGATTGTTTTTC
>NW_026371158.1:0-627 GCF_001194135.2 Octopus bimaculoides | reverse complement strand
GAGAGAGAGAGAGAGAGAGACTTTACAGCCTTCCACACAGCTTCCATCTACCATATTCACTCACACGGCTTGGTTAGCCAGAGCTATTGTAAAAGACACTTGTCCAAGTTGCCACACGATGCGAGTATGTGCGTATATAGACGTGTTTTACTCTTATTGCTTATTTTTTACACTTT
Source organism: Octopus bimaculoides (assembly GCF_001194135.2). Lineage (NCBI taxonomy): Eukaryota > Metazoa > Mollusca > Cephalopoda > Octopoda > Octopodidae > Octopus > Octopus bimaculoides. The sequence goes on along the minus strand of NW_026371158.1, from coordinate 451 downwards.
TTTTACACATTTTTCTGTATTTTGCCTTTAGCCCTGTTTTTTCTTGTGCATGTGCGTATATAGACGTGCGTATGAACCTTTTTGTGCGCGTGTGTGTGTGTGCGAGCGTGTATGCGAGTATGTACATATATTTTGGCGTATGTGTGGTTGAGCATGTGTGTGTTTCAAGTGAGGGTGGATGAGTATATACATATAGGCGCATGTACGTGGGTGTGCGGGTGCGCACGTGTATGTATGGACATGCGCGCTGACACGATTACTATGAACATTTTTACTCCCTTAACTTTACTCCCTCCCCTTACTTAGCGGTCATTCTAATAGCTCTTTTGTCTTAATAACGGTCAATCCCACAATAATTTCCCTTTGTTTAAAGGTCATTTTCATAGCATTTTTTTTTTCGATGGCCCGATAACTGAAGAGATGGCGGCGTGGGTTTCCACCCCGACATCCG
>NW_026371157.1:0-357 GCF_001194135.2 Octopus bimaculoides | reverse complement strand
TAGATAGATAGATAGATAGATAGATAGATAGATAGATAGGTAGTTATACGTATGAATATGTACCTATCTTTTTGTGTACGTGCTTGTGCGTGCGTGTATGTCTGTGTGCGTGTATGTCTGTGTGCGTGTGCGTATATTTTACGACCAGCCTTTATTTAGCTGTATATTATAATAGATATTGTAATTTCTGTTCTTGTGCATTTCAATGGGGTTTATTTGTGCGTCACTTACGGCTCATACAGAAATTGTTATTTCGCGAACAATAAATTGTAAACTGTTGTTATAAGGTGCCCTTCATTATATTGGACGCTCCGGTTCCAAATAAAAGAAGTCATCATCGTCATCATCATCATCATC
>NW_026371156.1:0-514 GCF_001194135.2 Octopus bimaculoides | reverse complement strand
CAACCACGGCCTCCATACGACTTCGGAATCTCCTGCAACTCTTCTGGATGCTCTCCTTGTTTAAGTTGGTGAATGTTGCCATAATCCTTCCCTTCAGTTTATCTTTGGTGTTAAAGGGAGTTTTATTGGTCTCTCGCTCAACTGCATCCCACACATAATAATCAAAGGACTTGCAGTCTGGGGAGTTAGGTGGCCAGATGTTAGGGGTGATGTTGTTGCAGAAATTGTCTGACAGCCATGACTGGGTTCTTCTGCTTGTTGCCAGACATAAGGTCTTCCACCAGCCACTCTCTTGACTCAGGACAGCACTATCTCCTCCAAGTACTGGATGTAAGCCTCTGTGTTGAGTCTTCCAGTGTGGGAAGATGAAAGGAGGCATAGCGTTGCCATCACTAGTGATCACTACAAACACCATAATGTTGACTGATATTTGATTTTTATCACTCTCGATACATGTCCTCAGTTTGCACTGTCCTCAGATTGATACCCAAACACTCTGAAATGTTCGTATTGG
>NW_026371155.1:0-230 GCF_001194135.2 Octopus bimaculoides | reverse complement strand
TTTTGAAATCCGTGTTGCTTATTATTTGATATATATGTATATATATATATCTATATATATTTGTATATTTATATATATACCTGTGTATATATTTATTTATTTTTGTGTATATATATATGTATATATATATATATATATATATATATGTATATACATATATGAATTTACATATATATACATGTATATATATGGATAGATATGTGCATATATGTATATGTAGTATATGTATA
>NW_026371154.1:0-766 GCF_001194135.2 Octopus bimaculoides | reverse complement strand
ATATATATATATATATATACATATATATATATATATATATATATACGTAATGCAAATTAGTTTTACACACATACAAAACCGGATTAATTAATATATGCAAAGAGAAATTTTTAGAATTAAATTTGTCAAAGTTTTCCTCTTTTGTCATTTTAATTCTTGTTGAATTATGTGAAAACTGTCTTTCTCCCTTGAAATGTTTTAATATATCGACTAGTATACTTTATTATATTATATAATATTCATAATTTTTTTTCCTTAATTTATTTAAAGATTGTTTTTCCTTCTAGTTTTGCTATATGGCCCAAGTTTAGCTATTAAATTCAGTCTATTTTCCTTTTATTCAAATAGTTCTTTATGCTGTTCTTTGATGCAATCAATGGTGTCTCCCTTGCAAAGAAGTCGATTGTTTTGTGATGATTATTTAGATCTATGACCAAAGTTTGATTTTCATGCAAATATCGCAATAAAACACTGTCTTCTCTTATTTCATGTTTTAATTATGATATCATGTAAGTCTATAGCATTTACATCCTATAAGAGATTTAAACATTTTTTTTTTTTGATAAGTGTATGTGAATATGAAACTGGCTTTTGATGATATAAAGGAGAAGAAGCTTATATGTATGTATGTGAGTGTGTGTGAGTAGTTATGTGCGTATGTGTGTGGGTACATTCACATACTCATACGAGAATAAGTATACTACATATATATCTACAGATATGCTTATTGTACTTATATATATATATATATCTATATATATATATA
>NW_026371153.1:0-350 GCF_001194135.2 Octopus bimaculoides | reverse complement strand
TGTATGTATGTATGTATATGTGAGTGTGTATTTATATGTAGGCGGCCTGAGTTTTAAAAAGCCTTTCTATGACGTGCGCACACACACACATACACGCACAAAAGCAATAGCACGTTTTTGCGTGTGTATATTTGCATGTATTTACGTATGTATAAAAATGTGTATGTATGCATTGTTTATGTCTAAACTTTTAGTTCAGTGGTTTATTTTAACCATCACAATTAAGTATATAATTCTGTCTTCATTTTTCTCTCTACCATTTTCTCTCACCCACTGTGTGCGTGCGTGTGTGTGTGAGGGGAATGGGGCGTGTATGTATATATATATATATATATAAAGACATACATATA
>NW_026371152.1:196-519 GCF_001194135.2 Octopus bimaculoides | reverse complement strand
GGGGTAGCGGGTAGTGGTGCTGATGTTAGGAGTAGTAGTAGAAGTAGTAGTAGTAGTGTTGGTGGTGATGGTGGTGATGGTGGTGATAGTAGTGGTTGTATTGATGGTGGTAGTGGTAGTAGTAGTAGTAGTAGAGGTAGTAGTGTTTGTGGTCGTGGTGGTGGTAGTAGTGGTTATATTGGTGGTGGTAGTGGTGGTGCTGGTGGTGGCGGTGCTGGTGGTAGTAGTAGTAGTGGTTGTATTGGAGGTGATAGTGGTGGTAGTAGTAGTAGTAGTATAGTTGTGTTGGTGGTGGTGGTGGTGGTAGTGGTAGTAGTATTAGA
>NW_026371152.1:0-186 GCF_001194135.2 Octopus bimaculoides | reverse complement strand
GTGGTGGTAGTAGTAGTAGTAGTATAGTTGTGTTGGTGGTGGTGGTGGTGGTGGTAGTGGTAGTAGTATTAGAGGTAGTAGTGTTGTTGGTGGTGGTTGTGGTGATGATGGTGGTGGTGGTAGTAGTAGTGGTTATATTGGTGGTGGTACTGGTGGTGGTAGTGGTAGTAGTATTAGAAGTAGTAG
>NW_026371151.1:0-338 GCF_001194135.2 Octopus bimaculoides | reverse complement strand
ATGTATGTATGTATTTATATATACCTATATATACGTAAGTGCACACATCTACATGCACAGATGTATGCACACATATAGATATACACATACAGACACTTACACAGACACACATGCACATACATACATACGCATACGTAAGTATGTATATTCACTTATGCATACATAGACATAGACATCTGTTATGCATGTACACACACATATGCATATCCATTGAGACATACATACAGACATACACATCCATACCTACACGCGTACACACACATATGTACATGCACACATACGTAAACACATATATATACATACAAGATGCAAACGAACATACACACACGAATACATAT
>NW_026371150.1:0-733 GCF_001194135.2 Octopus bimaculoides | reverse complement strand
ATATATATATAATGTGTGTGTGTGTGTGTGTGTGTGTATGTATGTATATAGTCATCATTATCATTTAACCTACCTTTTTCCCAACTGGTATACATACATATGCACAATCACAGGCAGACACACACATATAAACATACATATGCATATATTTATACATACATACACATGTGTGTTGTGTGCGTGTGTGTGTGTACATGTGTATACATAGTAAAATTCAATGACTGGATAACTAAATATCATTAGCTCGTACAAAACAATTGAGACTGATCTGTGCATATATACATGTGTGTGGCAATACATAGCTTTGTATGTATACATATATATGTGCACTTACACACATGCACACTCACACACACATATATATAATATATACATCTATGTATGTATGTATTGGTGCAGTCAGTATATATACTTGGTAATTGAACACATCCTCTAGAGGCAGAGATAATTTTCATAAATCTAGAATTTGTTGTATGGTACTTGATAAACCTGTATTTGTGTGTGCTATTCATGTGTTTCCCACTAAACACTCTGAATAATATCTCTTAGCTCATTTGTTGCTTTAATATTATACATCGATACATAGATATCTGTGTACATATACATATGCATGTACATATATATATATATATATATCAGAGTAAGCACATAAATACAAAACAAGATGGAAAAAATAGTGCTCAAATACCAGAGGTAGAGTAATATGCTTTATTAAAAAGTAGCAAAAATATCA
>NW_026371149.1:0-518 GCF_001194135.2 Octopus bimaculoides | reverse complement strand
TTTGTGTTCCCACCAGTTTTTATCATGGGGCAAGTCCATGTTTTTGCATAATACCCAGTGAATATACTGTGCAGCTCTATCATGCCCGTTGAGATACTCTGTAGGCGCAAGCAGACTGCACATGGAGACAACATGATCGATGGTCTCATTTTGTTGTTGGCATATACGACATAATGGGGAGCTGCCGTTCTTTAATATGTTGGCCTGGTAGTTCTTTGTAGGTAGGCATTGATCTTGGGCTGCTATGATAAACCCCTCTGTTTCTGATTTCAAGCCAGAGGCCATTAGCCATTGATGGGTAAGAGCTTTGTCAATATCTGCATTATTCGCTCTCTTTGGGTATTTGCCATTGAGAGGTTTTCCATGCCATTTTTCAGTCATAATATCTAAGGCTGCAATTTTAGCACGGGTTTTCAAGCGCTTAGCTTTTTCTATGAGTGTTTCTAGTTCGTCTAATTCTTGAATTTGTTGCAATTGCAATTTATTTAGATATTCCTTTGCCTGTTTTGTTACTGAGT
>NW_026371148.1:0-369 GCF_001194135.2 Octopus bimaculoides | reverse complement strand
ATATATATATATTTATATATTACGTAAGTGGTAACAATGAAATCGGGTTTGTGATTAACCTTTATATGCTGTATCTTTTCGTTTGTCTTGCTCGCTTACGTTCTGGCGTTTGTTGAATTTTCTTGAGAACAATATTTTCTTAGTGGTCAGACCATAGGTGGTCTTCTTCTGGCATAATGGATGTCCACCTAGTGGTCATCCCTCTTATACGTACGTAATATAATTTTTCTGAATCTTCAGATGTTTCAATATGCTAGGCCACTGGTCTTAAATTGATAACAATAACAATAATAATAACAACAACAATAATAACAATAACAATAATAATAATAACAACAACAACAACTACAACAACAACAACAACAACAA
>NW_026371147.1:0-359 GCF_001194135.2 Octopus bimaculoides | reverse complement strand
CAACCACCGCTCTTTCCACACATTCAGGTTCTATCACAAGCAAAATTGCAGAAATGATCACGCAACATAATAACACAACCACCCGCAGGCAACATATTCAACCTGGCATAAAAATTCATCTTTCAACATCTTTTTGAAATAGGATTATTTCCTTTCGATCATCTCACCACACATATACCACCGAATCTATTTCTCATATTCTCAATTTCACAAGAACACTACCTACACAAACAGACTACGTCACCTCTTTCAATCCCTTTCCACCGTCTATAAATAGGCTTGGCAGCATCCAATATATGATACTACTAGCTACCTTTCCCACCCATCCCTCTCCTTTATCTCTGTCCTTGGTTTATCAC
>NW_026371146.1:289-755 GCF_001194135.2 Octopus bimaculoides | reverse complement strand
TATATATATATATATATATACATACACACGTACACATAAATATATATATATATACGCACACATACATATATATGTATATATATATATATATGTGTGTGTGTATATAATGTATGTATGTACGTATAGGTATTTAGGTGTGATAATCGGTATAGGGAACGTTTTATCTGTATGTCTGACAAACACTTGGAAGTTTAACGATTTATTTTTCATCATCTATCTGTCTTTTGTTCTCTTGATTTATATACAAACAGAAACTCATACAGACACACACACATACACACGCATTCATATATGTGAAAATATGTCTATGTACACATGTGTATAATTCTATGTATATATACGTGTGTGTGTATGTATAGAGAATTATAAAGAGAGGGAGAGAGAGAGAGAGAGGAAGTGAGGGAGATGTACTTACATATGTATGAACGTTGGACTGTATGTATGTATATATGTATGAATGTATGTA
>NW_026371146.1:0-236 GCF_001194135.2 Octopus bimaculoides | reverse complement strand
TGTATGTATGTATGTATGTATGTATGTATGTATGAATGTATGTATATAAGTACATATGTATGTATCTATTTATGTAGATGTCTACGTATATACATGCACATATATTCATTTGTAATTTATACACACACATACATACATTCATACATACATGCGTCATACATACATACGCACACATAATGCATACTTACATACATACATAACAACATATATAGATATATTCATTTGTAATACATACA
>NW_026371145.1:0-294 GCF_001194135.2 Octopus bimaculoides | reverse complement strand
CCAAATTTTCGATTCAACTTTGAACCTTTTTTATCTCAAGAATGCTTAAAGGTAATGGAATTAAAGATGATCAATGGCATCTCCTTGCCATCACAGGCCACACAGTCGAAAATCATCACCATGGCAAGGTTTTTGCACCTGGAAATGAGATTTATGACTTCTCACATGAGCAGGTGAAGCCAGAATATGTCTGTTTGTGTGCATATCTTGGATGAAATTCTTCTAATCTGTGTAAAATATCACTCCAGGATTAAGTATCACTTTGTTCAAGATGATCTTCACCCTCTCCAACCT
>NW_026371144.1:0-221 GCF_001194135.2 Octopus bimaculoides | reverse complement strand
AACCGGATGGCTACACCAGGCTCCAATCTAATTTGGCAGGGTTTCTACAGTTGGATGCCCTTCCTAACGCCAATATATATATATATATGTGTGTGTGTGTGTCTGTGTTTGTCCCCCCACCATCGCTTGACAACCGATGCTGGTGTGTTTACGTCCCCGTAACCAAGCGGCTCGGCAAAAAGAGACCGATAGAATAAGTACCAGGCTTACAAAGAATAAGT
>NW_026371143.1:0-595 GCF_001194135.2 Octopus bimaculoides | reverse complement strand
AACAAGTTCAACTTAGTCTTTCATCCCTTTCCGGATTGATAAAATAAGAACTAGCTAAACACTGGGGGTCGATGTAATCGACTAGCCCCTTCTCAGAAAATTTCTGGCCTTGTGCCTACAGCAGAAAGAATTATCATCACCATCAATACTATCATTATTATTATTATTACAGTGACAAATTGGAAGAATCGTTAACATGTCGGACAAAATGCTTAGTGGCATTTTGTCAATCTTTATATTCCGAGTTCAAATTCTGCCAGAGTTGACTTTGCTTTCGATCCTTTTATAGTTGATAAAATAACTACTAGTCAGGCCCTGGGGGTTAATGTAATTGTCTATTAGCCCTGCCTCCTCTAAAGTCCCAGGCTTTGTGCTTATAGTAGAGAGAATTATTACTGATTGTTGTTATTGTTAGTATTTTTTATAACTCTTCAAAACAATCCTAAGAATGTCATTGTGCATATGTGTGAAGTGTACATATGAATCTGTGGGGCTATATATAATAAGAAAAATTTACCAAGATAAATTGCACAAAAAACAAAATTTATATATATATATATATGTGTGTGTGTGTGTGTGTGTATATGTATGCATG
>NW_026371142.1:0-314 GCF_001194135.2 Octopus bimaculoides | reverse complement strand
TTTCAAAATTTCATTTCCCCGAATATTTATTTTTGGTTGTATTTGTTGTTCGACTTATTTAATAAATTTTCATTTCTGCATTTCTTATGCTATTATTATTATTATTATTATTATCATTATTATTATTATTATTATTATTATTATTATTATTATTGCATTTTAGTTGTATGTTTTTCTTTAGTAGCTTATTATAATATAAGACTCATTACTAAGAGATTCTTTCGTTAATTAACGTATCTTTAATTGCATATTGAAAGAAGGAAAAAAAGATATCAGAACCGACTGCCACAAAGAAAAACACACACACACAAAAC
>NW_026371141.1:0-295 GCF_001194135.2 Octopus bimaculoides | reverse complement strand
TTCGAGTCTACGCTCTTCCACAGAAAGGAACACAGAAAGAAATAAGGAGATAACTATTTGTACTTCCATGTATGTATGTATGTATGTATGTATGTTTCGATGGACGGATGGATGGATGGATGGATGTATATATGTGAGTATGTATATACGTGCATACGTGTGAACATATGCATATAGAGAGAAAGACAGACAGATAACTAGGTATATAGATAGATAGTCATATAGATAGATAGTAACATACATGCAAAAATGCATGCATACATGCATACATACATACATACATACATACATACAT
>NW_026371140.1:0-2745 GCF_001194135.2 Octopus bimaculoides | reverse complement strand
TTATTTCTGCCTTTGCTAAAATATACTTATCTGTTGGAGCAAATGTAATGGCGTAATGTACTATTGAGTTAATGAAAATCTAAAACATTGATTTCCTTTTCAGATGGTAGATCCTTCCATCTTTTTCTGGGTATTACAATCTCTCTCCCTCTCTCTACATTTACGTCTTTCTCATATCATATTTACATGAATATTTATCACAATATGACTTTATATTTATTTTTATCTACGTAAATGTATAAACATGAGTGTGTATATGTGTGTGTTACCCCATCCGTATATATGTACACACACACACACACACACACACATATATATATATATACCGGAGTAAGCACATAAAATGTGCAACAAGGTGGTAAAAAGAGTACTTAAATACCAGAGGTAGAGTAATATGCTTTATTTAAAAGCAGCAGAAATATAACAAAAGACTGTTACTCTGAGTTTCACGTTTCCGTTCATCGGACAGTTTTGTTAGAAATGGGAAAGGAATAACAATGCAATCAAAAGTAATATCAAATTTGAAACATATAGAACTGTTTGATTGGTCGTTTCAAATAACGTTTATGGATGCGTAATGAACAAAACAAATGAATTTAATATAGATTCATCCTATTTTAAAAGATATCGAAGAAAACTTTAAATAGAAAAATGGGCTCAAAATACATATTGTAGATAATTAATTATATTCGAATTAACACATTAAAATCAAATCAAATAAAATAAAATATACGCTGCATTCAAAATAAAATAAAATTACAATAGCATATATGCATACTAGACTATCCACAACATTATGTATATATACATCAAAATACACAGATGCATACGCACAGATAATCTACGTATATAGGCATATATTTGCAAGGCACAAATATATGCATGAATACAAATTTATACACATATACATACACACGCGAACTTTCAAATGCATGTAGACATGCGTCCAAATTTAAAATGTCGGCAAGTAATATACCGTATGTATAGTATATTATATATATTTTTGATAATGTTTGACTCCTTCTAACCATTGTGCAATCTTACTATTGGATTGGTACCGCAGTATAAATGATTTATTTAGCGCTGTAAGAATTTTGTATAGACCTCCTACGTCATTTTAAGAAAACCTTCCACTGTTATATACATAGTTTTTTTTTTCTTTTTCCTTGTTTTTACTTTATTCTATTGTATTTATTTAAAAAAACTTAGTATGCAAATTTTACCATTTTTATGGACGTTTCGACATATAGAATTCTATTATGCATGTATTTTCGCCCGATTTTAACTTTTATACACCCAGCAGTTTTTAAAAAAAGTTGTCTGCATATATACGCTGAGATCTAAAGGTTTTTTTATGTAGATGTCTGTATTGTAACAATACTTACGTATTCACATGTGTGCGTCTACGCTTACATATAGGGCCTAGGTTTACACTTGTGCATATGCAGTTATGATTTCGTGTGCGTGCGTTTTTGTGTATACATGGGTAAGAATATATGCTTATATTTATTTACACATACATGCATCTATTCACGTGTGTGCATCTATGTTATATATGGGAATGTGCGCTTAGGTTCACACTCACACATACTTGAATGTGTGCATACGCATGTATACGGTTATGTTTCTGAGTATTTACGTACATATCCACATATATATCAATATACGTGATGCTAATATACATTTTTGTATACACATATGTACCTAGTCTAAATTTTATGTAGGTTTACTATATACGTTCTTGCTCATTTTCTCTCTCTACTTCTTTCTTCCCATTCCCACCTTTCTCTCTTTTCTTCCTTTTCTGTCTTTCTTTCTTTTTCTCTTTCTTTCTTCCTTTCCTTCCTCACGATAGCCACACTTTCTCCCTTTCTATATTAGTAACGTTATTATCGATACGTTACTCTTTACCCCTCTACTTCATAGATTAAGATACAATTTTTGTTACCAGCGCATAAGTTTTCTCATGCGCGAGCTTAAATGCGTGTGTATGTATATGTGTATAAATTTGTAGTCATGGTATATATTTGTGCCTTGCAAATATATACCTATATACATAGATTATCTGTGCCTATGCATCTGTGTATTTTGATGTATATATTATGTGGCTTCCTTGTTTGTTGTACCTTGTTTATCCTTTTGTCCATGTTCTTTTGCCACGTCATGTACCCAGTTATGTATCTATATGTACATGTAGATGAAAGTATGTACATACATGTACATATATATGCATATACTCATATATTGTTTGTATCACGACAACGCACGCGTTAACTTTTATACCGTAAGTTTTAACTATTTTTCTAACGCGACTCTCTCTATCTCTATTTCTATTTCCCCCTCTCATTCTTCCCTCTACTGTTCTTCGCCTCTACCTGTCACTACTTCTCTCTCTCTCTCTCTCTCTCTCTCTCTCTCTCTCTCTCTCTCTCTCTCTATCTCTTGTTACTCGTCCTTCGCCTCTCACCGTTACTACTACTATCTCTCTCTCTCTCTCTACCTCTCGTTGCTCACTTTTATTCTACTTCCTCCCCTTCTTTTCCCTCTGCTACTCTTTCTCTTTACACAGCCTTGGTCACGTGTGTCAGGCAGCTATTTCTTTTCGTTCTTGGACCCTCCAAGCTCGCACGTATATCTTTGCCCCTCCTGTTCGTGCTTCACAGCGTTCAATGTATACACACTTCACGTCTGGCTATACAGCCTTTTTGCTTGTTTGTTTATTCACCGTTTCGTTTTCCTGTCTTG
>NW_026371139.1:0-561 GCF_001194135.2 Octopus bimaculoides | reverse complement strand
CTATCTATCTATCTACTAATTTCGTTGAGAATTGATAGATCTTTTCTCTCTTTTTTAAATTTTGTTTTGGATGTTATTTATCCAAAACAAAATTTGGGTGGTGGAACTCCTGTTTGGATGGGTTTGAGGGAATATCCTGCTTCTTTTGTGGCTGCTGCATATATTACGTCATTTAGCTCAGTGATATTGCCAATTGTTTCTGTGGCTATTAGTTCCGTGACGGCCAGGTTTATGCTATTTATTATTGATGTTGTTTTATTGTCTATTTTAATTTTTGGGAGGGATAATTTGTGGTCCATTCTAAGATCTGTGGTTTTCAGTTCTTTGATTATTCTCATGTTCATAGTATCATAATCATTAGGTTTCCCTTCGTTATTCCCAGGTTTTAGATTTGTTTCGCCTTCCTTTTCATTCATATGTTTGTCTGTGGTGTTCTGGATTGGTGCTTTTTGTACATTATTATACATCTCTACGGTTAGGGTTTGTTGTTTTTTGTTTACTTCGTTTTTGGTAGAAATGTTACGTTTGTCTTCGTGTTTTACTATCTCAGTGTTTATATTA
>NW_026371138.1:0-492 GCF_001194135.2 Octopus bimaculoides | reverse complement strand
TTTTGTTTTTATTTATTTATTTGTTCATGTGCTTATACCTACTTTTTTTTATTTAATTTAATTTTGTTAACGTATGTATTATTTAATTCCATTTGTTTATCTATGTATTGTATTGTATTAATATTTTGTTCATATTGTTATTGGTTTATGAGGAATTTATTGTCATATGTTGTGGTTTGTTAGGGGTGTGTGTTAGTGTTCCATTCCAGTTTCCTATTCAGGCTAGGTTTATCTTCTATTATGTGTGTAGCTTCTGTAATTTGTCTAAGTGCTACGTCTCTGCTATGTGTGGATAAGATTTTAATTTCTATGTTGTTGAGTGAGCTTCCGTGTTCTTGCTCAGCGTGCTGGTACAGAACTGATGAGCTCTTCCCTTCCTTAAGTTCCCTCCAATGTTCATTTGCCTGCTCCTCTATGCTCCGTGCTGTTTCAACCTACATACGTCGTTGTCTTGTTAATGCATCGTCCCTCTGTACATCTTATACTATAGAC
>NW_026371137.1:0-295 GCF_001194135.2 Octopus bimaculoides | reverse complement strand
TTGTCATCTGCTGGTATTGATACGTCAATTATTATTATTATTATTATTATCATTATTATTATTATTAGTCAAAACGAGGAGCGCGATTTTAGATGTTTTATTTTTTGAACAACATTTCGACAGAACGTCTGTCTTTCTCAAGTTCAAACCAAAAGGTGATTGAAAATTCAAAATTTCAGAAACCAAACGTAAACTATGAACGTGAGTAATCAGCGTCCATTTCTGTGATTGTTTTGCTAGAAACCATGGCTTTAAGTCCAATATAAAATTTACGTCTAGTTTTTCAAAAACTAGC
>NW_026371136.1:0-218 GCF_001194135.2 Octopus bimaculoides | reverse complement strand
ACATACATGGATAAATATTTATAAGCACAAATGCAAATATATATATGAATATATTTAAATAATTATACTCCTATACGTGTATGTAAATGGAATAATATATGTACAAACATTAGTTTCAATGCAAATACCTGTGTATACGTATATTTGTGTGTGTTTGCATGTGTTTGCAGAGGCATACCTATATGCAAATACACCATTATCTGGCGTGGAAGCTATTT
>NW_026371135.1:0-438 GCF_001194135.2 Octopus bimaculoides | reverse complement strand
ATCTCTCTGTTTGAATTTTGTACCTGTCGCCATTGTTGTTGCTGTGTATACATACATACATACATATATATTTTATTATATGTATTTATTTTCTCCTAATTAATAAATAACTCGGACAAAATAAATTGGTTAATAGATACCAGGGTAGCAAAGATCACAAAATAACTGTGGTGTAACTCCTGTTTATGAGGTAGAAACTCCTTGATATTTTGGGTACTTGAGTATATATAAATTTAATGAATGGAGTAAAACGCATATGTTAACTGCATACTTTTATTTCCAACATATGTTTCGAAGATTACAAATTATACCTTCCAAAGGAATCGGCGATAAAGTCTGTCATACCGGCAATGACGAAGGGAAATAACCCTGAAACTCGAGTCGCCTTTTTATATATTTATATATTTGATCCTTTATATTGAACACACAATATTTCAT
>NW_026371134.1:0-225 GCF_001194135.2 Octopus bimaculoides | reverse complement strand
GAGAGAGAGAGCGCGCTGTAATGACGTAGATGTGTGTATTTATATGTGTACTTGTGTATATGGGTACATTATAGGTGAGTGTATATATTTATACGCTTGTATATTTGTTGAAGAGTTTATGCGTATTGGTATATATATTTACAATTATATGTGTGTGTGTTCATGTGTCTGTGTATGTTCGTCCATACATGTATTTGTGTACGTTTGTATGTGTGTATATATATA
>NW_026371133.1:0-223 GCF_001194135.2 Octopus bimaculoides | reverse complement strand
GTGTGTCTGTCTGTGTCTTTGTGTGTCTGTCTGTGTCTGTGGCTTATTTTTAAACTGTACACTAAGAGGATATGGGAGGAAATATAGTCAGCCAATGACTGAAGTCATTTTGCTGATATCATTGGATGCCAAATTGATATTATATCACTCGGTGCTACAAGAGCTGACATAAAATAATGGATAGGTAAAGATAATAAACAGGATCAATTACAGTAGTGTTGTT
>NW_026371132.1:0-283 GCF_001194135.2 Octopus bimaculoides | reverse complement strand
TATTATTATTATTATTATTATTATTACATAACTGTTCAATATTTGGTAGACTGGGGCAGATTTCTACTGCATCACCTGCTACACCGTCGTGTAGTCGGGAGTGGGTGAACTCTTCCCGGTACTGTATTGTGCTAACATTCTTCCTTGAGGTGTGATGCTGTCTTTTGTTGTGTTACTGCTTGTGTTGTGTGTTGAGTGTGTAATGTTTTGGTTTGCTAGCTTGCTGGTGGGAGTTTATTTCATTGGGTCAAAGTTGTATAGAGTGTGTCTTGTATTTCTGGGT
>NW_026371131.1:0-480 GCF_001194135.2 Octopus bimaculoides | reverse complement strand
TTCGTCTTTTGTTTTTCTTCGTAAATTCTCACTATATATATATATGGTGAACTCTCCTTTTGTGAACGACTGATGAGGTTTCAGGAACCTCTTGAACCAGCACAGAGGAGTGTTTATTGTGAGTAAATGTTATGTTTGTGGTGTACATTAAATTGGCTTTGCCTTTGCATGGTATAGACATTGGACGTGTAGGTAATCGCAGAGGAAACAAAGTGTTTTCTGCAAAACCACAACACGTATCATCTGGTCTTGGAATCGTAACAACGATCTTGTGATCCCGATTATATATAAATATACATGTATATGCGACGGTGGTTTAGCTAACCGAAATTTCGGTGTCACTGTCAACAACATTCTCGTTTAAGATTAATAATTTGTACGCTACAAAATTATAGAGTAACCATCAGATTAATGTAAAATTATTTTTATAATAACTGACCAGAATGACAAACATATATATATATATATATATATATATAT
>NW_026371130.1:0-407 GCF_001194135.2 Octopus bimaculoides | reverse complement strand
AATACTTCCTCTGTGTGTGTGTGTGCGCACATGTTTGTGAGTGCATACATGCATTTATAAGTATGTGTGATTGTGCATGTGTATGTTAGTGTACATATGTTCAACAATGTTATCCTGAATACATGCAGCTGTAATATGGAGAAGAACATAAACACAAGCATGCATACATAAATATGCACATACATATGATCATGTATACGCATGTATATGTATATATGCATGCACACATACACACACATACACATACACAAGCATGGAAAATGGATGTTAAATGATGAAGACGATGTTTTTATATATGTAAGATACACACATACATACATATCCCTAGCCACTACACATTCTTTTTTTCTCTCCTTGTTCTTTCTGTGTTCCTTTCTGTGGAAGAGCTTAGGCTCGAAATGTTAAAG
>NW_026371129.1:0-531 GCF_001194135.2 Octopus bimaculoides | reverse complement strand
ATGCACGCACACACACACACATACAACTACATGTTTTGATATACAAACAGCAGGAGGAAAATATTCAGAACATATTGTGATGATTACCACTGTTACTCGGAGTTTTACTCATGGCTACCAGTGTTTCTTTGTCGCCTGAAAGAACCAATGTGATGACTTTTTAATTAAGTGTCTTCCATTCAATTTTTTTCCCCACAATCTTCATGTCTTTTTCTTCTGTGCATTTTGTCTTTCCACACATGTGGACATACACGTCTTTCTATATCTGCTGTCTTTCCCTCGTTTTTTTTTTGTTCATATAATCTTTTATTCCTTCTGTTTTTCTGTATATTTTATTTCCTTTACATCTTTTCCGTTACATGTCTTCACCATTTATTTATGTATTTATTTTTCAATTAAAAACCAAATTGATTTTCCCATCTTATATACCCATCGTTGATTTCTCTCGTTGGGGACATTACATTTCTTTCGTAACTACTCTTCTCCTATCGCTTTCACTCTCTTTCAGTTTATCACACTTTCACACACACA
>NW_026371128.1:0-767 GCF_001194135.2 Octopus bimaculoides | reverse complement strand
ATATATATATATATATATATATACGCATGTATGAATATATATTATACATACGTATGTTTTATAGATAACTGCTTATGTAAGTACTTATACATATGTATGAAGGTGATTATATACCTCAATATATGTTTATATGCATGTGCCGGCGTATATATATATTAATCTATGTCAGTGTGTTTATTTGTATACATACATATATATATATATATATATATATAGACTGCATTCCAAGTAAACGAAAATCAATATTTTAAGAAAGCCTAATGTCCTACGTTTATAGCTACGGGTCGTTTTTCGCTTCTATTCTTTTTTTTTATTGAATTTTATTTGCATTTTCAGATATCTTCCTCTTGTTTGTTGCTTGTTTTTGTTTTGTCTTGGTTTTTTTTTTGGGGGGGGGTTGTTTTTTGTCTTTGATTCTTTTCATTCCTAGACACTTGTTCATTTATTCCAGCTCACTTACCATTCCAGTCGTCATCAGTGCGGTCTTTGATTATAGCAGACACATACACTACACCGAACACAAACCCAAAGCACATACTTTTATATAAAGACTCACACACACAAATAAGCACACAGACACAGACACACACACACACACACTCATACAGAAATATATAAACTTGTATTTCATATATACGCGTGTATATTAAATGCCTATTTACACACACACAAACACATATATATATACTTAGATATATGTATAGTTATATACACATTCATATATGTGCATATATATATATACATATATATATATATATATATATATA
>NW_026371127.1:364-584 GCF_001194135.2 Octopus bimaculoides | reverse complement strand
GTGGTGGTGGTGGTGGTGGTGGTGGTACTAGTTGTGATGGTTGCTATTTTTGGTTGTGGTTGTTGTACTGGTGGTGGTGTGTGAGTATGGAAGGTGGTAGTACAAGTAATAGTTTTATGAGAGGTGATGGTTGTTGACTATTTATATTTAAGAAAGAGTAGTAGTAGTAGTAGTAGTAGTAGTAGTAGTAGTAGTAGTAGTAGTAGTTGTAGTAGTTGTA
>NW_026371127.1:0-354 GCF_001194135.2 Octopus bimaculoides | reverse complement strand
GTAGTAGTAGTAGTAGTAGTAGTAGTAGTAGTAGTTGTAGTAGTTGTAGTAGTAGTAGTAGTAGTAGTAGTAGTAGTAGCAGCAGCAGCAGCAGCAGTAATTGTGGTTATGATGTTGTTGGTGATGACGGCGGCGGCAGTGACGGTGGTGGTAGTGGTGGTGGTGGAGGACGTGGTACCAGTGCGCTGGTGGTAGTGCTGGAGGGGACGTCGTTTAGGTACCGATGGGGTGGGGTAGTGGTGGTGGTAGTGGTAGTGGTGCTTCTGCATTTTAGAAGTATTTATGTTAAAATCAGCAGCAACACCAATAGCAGCAGCAGCAGCAGCAGTAGTAGTAGTAGTAGTAGTAGTAGTA
>NW_026371126.1:0-281 GCF_001194135.2 Octopus bimaculoides | reverse complement strand
AACTCAAGATGTACTACCAAAACAAAATGCTGCTAAGCGTACTAACGACTCTGATAAAAATTTACAGCATATCAGCATTCACAAGATTTCAACTTCGTGGCAAACAATCCCTTCCTTTATTTTTGTATGTAACGTACAAACTGAATAACATAGGCATTTAACATAGGCTAAACCATACAATTCAATAGCGGTTGTTAGTCATTTCAAATCCAAGGCAGAATTTATCTAAAATTTTATTTTAGCAAATTCGTAAGGATTAGAATCAGAATATGCCTTCGTAT
>NW_026371125.1:0-428 GCF_001194135.2 Octopus bimaculoides | reverse complement strand
CATGGCCGCAGTCAAATGACCGAAGCGAGTAAAAGAATATATATATATATATGCTTATATATATATATATGTGTGTGTATATATGTGTGTGTGTGTATATATACACTCACACATATATTTTTATATTGTTTTATTTTTTTATTAGTTTCAATCGTTTAACTGTGGCCGTGTTGGAGCACCGTGGGGGTAACCGTGGATCGCCAGAACGTAGGCTAAGGTACGTTGAAGGTATTTTGGATCTGTCCGTCATAGTTTCCCCGTGTTCAAATCCTGCCGAAGTGACCTTTGCTTTTCATGTCTTACGGGTTCGATAATTTATTTTAAGTACCAGTTAAGTACTGCGGTAGACACTCGATCTGATCAGTTAATCAGCACTGCAGAGAGAGAGAGAGAGAGAGAGAAAGAGAAAAAGAGAGAGAGAGAGAGAG
>NW_026371124.1:1452-2148 GCF_001194135.2 Octopus bimaculoides | reverse complement strand
TTTTTTTTTTTTAATATTTTCGTTCTCTCACCGTATTTTTTCCTCTTAATCTTTTCTGTCTAAGCGCGCAGGCTCGAAATGTGGAAGACTTTTCCATTCTTCCCGAGCGTTAAACTAATACACCTGCTTGTTGTTCCATCACCTGTCTTTTCATAATCTATCACTGGCGGCAAGTCATCGAAGTCTATCTTATCTCCAAATAATTCTCTCAATCTTGTACATCACTCTTGGTCAATCACAATTGCCTTGGTGCTCTTTGGATAATATTCTGTTGTTAACTTCAATACCGACTTCATTTTGGTTATTCTCTTTTCAATTTCCGTGTTTTTCGAATATGTCACCATACGCCATTTCTTTTTTTTTTTTTTGGTTCTTTTTTTTGTTACTTGTTCCTGTATTTCCACTTGATTTTCTACGTTGGTTTCCCTTGTTGATATTGTTGGAATCTCTTCCTGTTTATTTTCCTTCCTTTTCTTTAGTGGACTCTTTGTATTGTTCTTTTCTTATGGTCAGAATCGGCACAGCTGATGTATAGTGAACTGGGTTACTGGCGTAATGGAAGCTATTGCATGTTTAAAGTTGAAGTGGGGAGGGTACAATTTGCATGAGTTTGCATGAAACATGTGGTTGCGAAGCAAGCTTCTTACCACTCAGTCACTCCTGCTCCTATATATATACATATATATATATATATAT
>NW_026371124.1:0-860 GCF_001194135.2 Octopus bimaculoides | reverse complement strand
CCTCCCTCCCTCTCATTCTCTCTCTCTTTATATATATATATATATATATATATATATGGTTGCGTAGGCCGCGATACCCAAATCGGGAAGCACTGGTTTACAGGCCTCAACTTTATATCGATATTTCATCCTTATCGCTGTCGTTGTTGTTGTCGTTGTTGTTGTTGTTGATGATGATGGTGTTTGTGGCGGTAGTAGTTGTGGGCGGGGGAAAAGTGGTTGTGGCTGTGATGATGGTGATGATGATCATGATGATGACGACGACGATGTTGATTGCCCAAGGTTACCAACCGGCTGATCAGGCCTATGACCAGAAACGTTCCACCCGTGACCACCTTGTTCATTTCTTTTTTTTTGTTTTTGACATAATTTGCCTCGAACTGACTACATTGTCTAATGTATATATATGCAGGAAGTTTGTTTTCTTTTCAAGACAGCGAGAACATGATTAAAGATCAATAAATTTAACTGCTTTTTCTACCTGGCTGTATGCCTACATTGAAACTTCGACGTTGGCCCCCGACTCTTCAGCGTTTCTGGCTATACCGATTGTTTAACTGATTTGGAAGAGATAAATGTTCAACCCCATGATTTCAAAACATGAAAGAATACGATTCCGCTTCAGGAAATATGTCATTATACTTTGGCCCAACCATATTTCCATATTTAAATAAGGAATGGAGTGCTGAGAGAGAGAGATACGGGGGCGCTAAGTATTTATTAGAACAGCCCATGTTTCGCGAGTCACTAATGAAATAACTATTATTTGATAACTAGCTAGAGGGCCCGTGCTTCATCTCTAAGGAGCCGTTGTGTTGGTTAAGGATGTGGTGTGTGTGTGTGTGTGTGTGTGTGTGTGT
>NW_026371123.1:0-220 GCF_001194135.2 Octopus bimaculoides | reverse complement strand
CACAAACTCGTGACGTGTACGCTAGACTTAGATAAGGCACATAGGCAGGGCCAATGTTACTGGAAACTGAAGGCGTCTTTCCCGACGAGACAGGTTTTTCAGAGACAGAATTAGCACGCTAGTAAAGAGGGCTTTGACGGGAGCCATCATCAACAATAAATGGTGGTTCACCCTCAAGAGAGCAATAAAAGCAGAAGCGATTAGGTATAGCAAAGCACTA
>NW_026371122.1:0-245 GCF_001194135.2 Octopus bimaculoides | reverse complement strand
TATATATATATATATATATATATATATATATATATATATATACTACTACTGCTGATGCTTGTGCTACTATCTCCCCTACTACTACAACCAATTAACTACTGCTGCTTATACGGACAGAGGTCAATCTCGTTTACCGTTACCAATACGGTCACTACCACTACTACAGCCAATGATTCAAGTCAACGCACTAGACAACCATTATGTCCCCACACAAAAAACGCCCCCACGTGGACTATGTTGACACC
>NW_026371121.1:0-216 GCF_001194135.2 Octopus bimaculoides | reverse complement strand
TACATACATACATACATACATATATACATACACGAACACATTTAAGTGTTTAAGTTTGTGTGTGTATATGTATGAAATTATGTATGAATGCATTTATTTATCCATTCAGGCATACACATACATACATACGTACATATTATATGTGCGTGTGTATAAATTTACATATATGCACACATGCGTATCTATCTATCTATCTATCTATCTATCTATCTATCT
>NW_026371120.1:0-314 GCF_001194135.2 Octopus bimaculoides | reverse complement strand
AATAATAATAATAATAATAATCGTTATTAATGAAAGAATGAAGAAGGAGGGAAAAGAGAAGGAGAAAGAGAAGTCTGATGACTGACTTCTCTTTGAGTGAATCTAAGATTTATATCAAAACAGCTGACTGGGACATGAATAAAGTCTAGGGCGGTGGCAGTTAACTTCTAGGTTTTGTTCTTGATTTTGCTTTTTGTTTTTTGTTTTGGTTTCCTTTTGTTTTTGCTAAGAACAACCCCTTCTGTTTGATAACATTTCATGGGAATTAGGCAAGGCTGGCAGGGATGGAGGGAAGAGACAGAAAAAGAGGTGGT
>NW_026371119.1:0-1079 GCF_001194135.2 Octopus bimaculoides | reverse complement strand
CCTGGAACCATGTGGTTGGTAAGCAAGCTACTTACCACACAGCCACATGTAACAGCAATTTAACATTAATCTGAACAAATACTCAATATTTATTAGAATACATTTTTATGAAACTTCTACAAGAATATATAATAGACAGGGACTTCGATGTTTCGGCCTGCTATGGAAATGTACAGAAGTGCTTATTCATAACGGCAATTTAGTATTTCTACTTTATTTTTTAATAGTACACCACTATATTCACAAATTACAAACCATTCTTTTAAATACGCATTCTTTTCTCTAAAATGATAACTGGAAAACCTTTGTAGAAACCTGCAGAATGAACCGCCATTAAAATAGTGATTGCATGTACATACGTTGGTCTGATTGTACGCTTCTAAGTATTTGTGTTTATATATACATATATGTATGTATGTATGTAAGTGTGTGGGTGGAAATATAGTAAAATATGCCACTTGATGCATGTGTGAACATCATACAACAACATAAGATGATATCATGTTTCACCAGACTCCGCATTTCTCATAAAGTGAGAGCCTAAAATTATCATTGTCTAACAACATGAATCAAAATGAAGAAGATTTCAAAATGGCGAATTTTGTCGTCGTAAATAAACATGCATTTATTGAAAAGGGTAGTGTCAGGCACTTCGAAAGATATTCAACTACCTCATATATATATTATATATATTATATTATATTATATTATATACACGGGTGAGTAAATAAACGAAGGGAAAAGGCATTCATGCCATTTAGTAAGAGTTACTTATATCATTGTTATATAAAACAGTTTGATTCGGCCCCCATGCAATCTAGTTTCGTAGGTATCGTACGGAAACGTAGCTTGTCGGCTGCTTTAAGCCCGACTTGAGGCCGGATCGAACTGGCTTTAAATAATAATAATAATAATATAATGCGTATCTATCTATCTATCTATCTATCTATCTATCTATCTATCTATCTATCTGTTTGTCTATCATACACACGTACAAATATGTATAGAGTGTTTGAAGTGGTGTACAGATATTGTATATTGAGAAAATGGAGGCAGTTTAAACCAGTCATTCTCAACGG
>NW_026371118.1:0-355 GCF_001194135.2 Octopus bimaculoides | reverse complement strand
AGATGTAGGTATGTACATATATGCATGTATACATGCATATGCTTATATATTATGTGAAATAACCTGCATTAAAAGAATGCAGGTTATTTCACAGTTTTTCTGTATTTGATTGAGAAACCAGTGGTCTACCGTTAAGTTAAATGTTTTTAAGAGATAAATTTTGAAAGCTGCATTCCCTCGCTTTCAGTAAATATGTTGCTTATTTTTTGGTAGTTTTTGACTTATTTAGTCCCTCGAAGCGTGAGGCATTACTACTCAGTTAATGCCCTTTATATAAAATTATTTATATTTATGAAAAAATGATGATTTTTTTCATTACGAAATTTTTTTCATTATTTTTTTCATTATGAGGTTT
>NW_026371117.1:0-345 GCF_001194135.2 Octopus bimaculoides | reverse complement strand
GCCTGTTCCTGGGCTGCAATGATAAGGGATCCAGTTTCAACTCTGAAGTCATTTTTCTTTGTCCATTCCCAGATTTTAACTTTATCAACTGTTTCTGACATTTCCTACAAGAATTGACCATTCTTTTTTCTCTTTCCATCTATTGAATTCAAATGTTGCAAAGGTTGACTTCGCCTTTCATGCTTTCAGGGTCAATAAAGTTGAACCCTGGGGTCAATGAAATCGATGAGCACCCCCACCCCCCTCCGCACACACACAATGCAAGCCTTGTGCCTCTAGCAGGAAGGATTATCGTTAATAATAATAATAATAATAATAATAATAATAATAATAAGGTGAGCTGGC
>NW_026371116.1:0-467 GCF_001194135.2 Octopus bimaculoides | reverse complement strand
CTAATAATAATGATAGTAATAATAATAATAATAATAATAATAATAATAATTTCAAAATTTCTCCTGTGATTTCAGATTTCTTAAGGTATAATATGTCACTATGGAACACGAAGCTGCAATTATATCATTCTAATGGAGTATTGTACTCAAACAATATTAGCATAAACTGTGGAATTTTCCAGGGTGACTCGCTCTCACCACTAATTTTCTGCATAGCACTGATACCACTCTCAAGTGAACTGAATAGAATAGGATATGGCTACAAAATTGACAACAAGAAAATAAGCCATTTATTTTATATGGATGATTTAAAGCTATATGGCAAAGATGAAGAAGAGCTTCAGGGACTATTACATACTGTGAAAGGATTCAGTGATGATATGGGGATGGAGTTTGGCTTTGAAAAGTGTGCCAAAACCACTTTTAAGAAAGGGAAACTAGTAAAGTCAAGTTCAATAGAATTAGAT
>NW_026371115.1:0-432 GCF_001194135.2 Octopus bimaculoides | reverse complement strand
ATTCAGTACCTCACTGATCCTAGTTGGACTATCTGTGAGGGAGCCATCCTCTTTGGAGAGGGGTCCAATCTTGCAGCATACTGAGGCTGTTTCTTTTGCGTAATGAAAGAAGGCCTTTGGGTTTGACTTAATGTTTTTTTATAACCCAGGCTTCTTTGTCTGCTCTCTCTCTCACATAGGATTGTTGCAGCCTTTTTTCAATCTCCATCAGTGTCGTTTTTAGGCGGGACCTTTGGCCATTCTTGGGATGCTGGTTGAGTCGATTTGCAACTTTCGTCCGTTGTCTCATGAGGATCTTCCTCTCCCTTGGAATCTTGTTCCTATTTGTTTTGGCCTAGTGCTCTGGGACATATTTCTGGCATATGGCTTGTACAGTAGACACGAAACATTCTAGTTTCATGTCAATGTCTGGTGTGGAGAGACATTTTGGCC
>NW_026371114.1:0-450 GCF_001194135.2 Octopus bimaculoides | reverse complement strand
GATGATGATGATGATGATGATGATGATGACGATCATGATGATGATGATGAAAGTAAAATGTTTTTTTTACTGGTAGGAGTGACAGTAAGGTTGCCGAAGGATGGGGCTGGCCGGATTTCAGATGGTGATGGCATGGCAGCGTTGGTGGCGGTGGTGGTAGCTGTGATGGTAGTGGCGGCGGCTGAAGTGGCGGGTGGTGGGTGGTGGTGGTGGTGGTGGTGTTGGTTGTGTTGGTGATTGGTAGCGATTCTAATTGCCTTGTCGGTGAGTGTTACAAACGGTGATGACGAATCTCAGCGTGGTTTTACTGGGGTAGTAGTGGTGGTAGTAGTGGTGGTAGCTAGTGATGATACAGGTTATAGTCGCTGTATTCTGTGATGCTTGTAGCGATAGCAACAGAAGCAGCAGCAGCAACAGCAGCAGCAGCAGCAGCAGTAGTAGTAGTAGTAG
>NW_026371113.1:0-446 GCF_001194135.2 Octopus bimaculoides | reverse complement strand
ATACATACATACATATATGCATACGTATATAGATACACACAAGCATACATATATGCGTACTTACATACATACATACATACACGCATGCAAACCTACATATATACATACGTACAGACATATATACACACCTCTAGATAGAACTACCTTGTTTATGTTGCTGAAATTCCAATGAATGAGTCTTGGATCTAGGTCAGGAGCCGGCTTTTTTCTCCATTGGCGAGAAATCTTGAAATAAAGTTAAATAATAGCATACGCACATACATGCATACATATATACATACATATAAAACATACGTACATACATACAAACATCCATATATACATACATACTGAGATAAATAGACAAGCAGACAGACTGAGGGAGGATGGAGGGATGGGTGGATTGTTAGATAGATAGACAGATAAACAGACAGGCAAACAGACAGACAAGTAGATTATTGGTAGCA
>NW_026371112.1:0-614 GCF_001194135.2 Octopus bimaculoides | reverse complement strand
AGAGAGAGAGAGAGAGAGAGATAGAGAGAGAGAGAGAGAGAGTGAGAGAGGGAGGGAGAGAGTGAAAAGAGTGGAGAAGGAAAAAGAGAGAAAGAGAGAGGGGATGAGGGAGGGAGAGATCGACAGATATAAAGAGCTAGAAAGAGAAAGATGTAAACCTCGTTTTCGAACAAGGCGTTTGCAGTACAACTTTAGTAGTATTTACTTAAACTGCCCGTCAAGTTTAGGCTTTGTCTGTTATTCTTATGTATGTTCGTTAAACTAAACTACTTAAGGCGCAGGCGTGGCTGTGTGGTAAGAAGTTTGCTTCCCAATCACATGGTTCTGGGTTCAGTCCCACTGCATAGCACCTTGAGCAGGTGTCATCTGCTATAGTTTCGGATAGACCAAAGCCTTGAGTGGATTTGGTAGACGGAAACTGAAAGAAGCCTGACGTACATATACATATATACTCTTTACTCTTTTACTTGGTTCAGTCATTTGACTGCGGCCATGCTGGAGCACCACCTTTAGTCGAACAAACCAGCCCCAGGACTTATTCTTCGTAAGCCTAGTACTTATTCCATCGGTCTCTTTTGCCGAACCGCTAAATTACGGGGACGTAAACACACCAG
>NW_026371111.1:0-639 GCF_001194135.2 Octopus bimaculoides | reverse complement strand
ACCATGTGGTTAGTAAGCAAGCTACTTACCACACAGCCACTCCTGCGCTTACGGTACCTCAAAATATATATTTCACATATTTCATCCCCGTACTTGATACCTGATACCACACACACACACACACACACTAACACACACATATTCATATATGTACATGGAGTGCAAAAGTAGGTATACAGTATGTAACACACCAATGATATAACACATGATTCATTCAAATTATTAGCATATTAAATTAGTTAGCCAGTTTTGATATTATAAGCGTCATCAATCACAGCAATACATTTATCATAACTATAATAATACTTTTATCGTAACTTTTAATTTTTTTCATCAAAATAAATGAATATTGTACGCATTATCTTCTTTCATAACTGCATACCTACATTCTAATATCTTTTATTGTTTACTTGGTTCAGTCATTTGACAGCAGGTATGCTGGAGCACTGCCTAGAAATTTTATCGAATGTATCGACCCGAGTACCTATTTTTTTGAAGCCTGGTACGTACTCTATCGGTATGTTTTGCCGAACCGCTAAGTTACGGGGGCGTAAACACACCAGCACCAGTTGTCAGGCGGTGGGGGAGAGGACAAACACAGACATGAACACACACACGCACATTTATATATATATATAT
>NW_026371110.1:0-261 GCF_001194135.2 Octopus bimaculoides | reverse complement strand
ACAGTGAAATACAGGTCACCTGTCAGGAGGTACCACAGTGTAGTAGGGATCAGTTCACTTTTAGGAAGTACAACAGCATGGTATAGATCACGTGACTGTTCATAGGTATTTCAATGTAGTACAGATTACCTAAATCTAAGTAGTTGGTACCATAGCACATTATAGATCAGTTTACAGTCAGTAGGTACCATGTGTGGTATACACCACCTAACTGTTGGTGGGTACCTCAGTATGGCATAGTTCACCCAGATGTAAGTAGAT
>NW_026371109.1:0-258 GCF_001194135.2 Octopus bimaculoides | reverse complement strand
TATGTATGTATGTATGTACGTATGATTGAATGTATGTATAGATGGTTGTATGCTGGTGTATGCGTGTGTTTGCTAGGAGATATGTGTGTTTGCTTTTGCAGAGGTTGTGTGCAAGTAGGTGGGAGTGTGCGAACGTAGTAAATGAGTATCTGAATAAGTATATATGTTTGTATGTGGATATGTGTGTACATGTTTATGTATGTATAATTATATGTTTACACACACACACACACACACACACATATATATATATATATA
>NW_026371108.1:0-239 GCF_001194135.2 Octopus bimaculoides | reverse complement strand
TGTATGTATGTATGCATGCATGTATACATGTATGTATGTATGTATGCATGCATGTGTTTCTGTGCATGTGCAGCTGTATATGGATGTATATGTGTGTATCTACTTAATTTTATGTGCATATACATCAACAAATTAACACATGTACTTATACATATACATATAGACAGATATATACTACGCATACATACATATAAGCACACATACACATATATAGGAGAGGAAGAGTGTGAGAGACTCAG
>NW_026371107.1:703-1019 GCF_001194135.2 Octopus bimaculoides | reverse complement strand
TCATAGATTTTGCAATACCATACAATAATATAAAGGATAACAAAGAAATTGAGAAAATTAAGAATTATGAGGAATTAGGTAGAAAGATGAAGAGATTGTGCAAGACTAAAATGACAGTTGTCGCTGTGGTAACTGGTGCACTTGGCACAACACCAAAACTGCTACATTAGAGGCTAGAAGATTTTGGAATTGAGACTTGCATTTTCAACCTGCTGACAGGGAAGTGCCATCATGTAGTCTGCAAGATCTCAAGAAAAGATTCTTGAGATGTGAAGATATTTGTTGTCATCAAATGTTCTGAGTTCAAATTCCGCTG
>NW_026371107.1:510-693 GCF_001194135.2 Octopus bimaculoides | reverse complement strand
TTGACTTCGCTTTTCATCTTTACGGGGTCGATATATTAAGTACCAGTTGCATACTGGGGTCAAGCTAATTGACTGAGCTCCCTCCCCACAAATTTTTGATCTTGTGCCTAGAGTAGAAAAGAATATAACCAGACTTTCATCATCATCATCATCATCATTTAACGTCCGCTTTCCATGCTAGCA
>NW_026371107.1:0-496 GCF_001194135.2 Octopus bimaculoides | reverse complement strand
TGACTGAAGACTGGTGAAACCAGATGGCTACACCAGGCTCCAATCTGATTATGGATAAAATTTCCTAAAATCGTGCAATTATCAGTCACTATCACAACCTGTGGCTCAAGTTCATACCACTTTTCTATTACTTTGAATCCACAAACCAGGGTAACACTCTAATGCACATTTCTACTGATACAGTCATACCTGTACTTACTACTCTTTTTGTGCTAGCTTCCTGTATTTACTCAAGAGATGGTTAATACTTTTGTCTTCTTTTCCACAATATTGTATTTGAAACTCATATCCAAGGGCTATTTGTGTCTTGTATGCTTCACAATCCCCTCCATCCTTCTTTCTTGGTAGGTAGAGCCTGTGGGTGTTACTTGTAGAGTGATGTGCATCGTGCATCTTGAGCAACTTTGCATGTCCTCTATTTAACCTTACTCCTGTAGCCCTGTCATTGTCCATTTTGTAAAAGGAGCAGAGCATCTCAATACCAGTACAGCCTATA
>NW_026371106.1:0-477 GCF_001194135.2 Octopus bimaculoides | reverse complement strand
GAAGTAAAGTATGTGTGTGTGTTTATGGTCATGTGTTTCAGTCTTCATTTGTGTATGTGTGCGTGTATGTAACTATCCGTGTGTATATAGATAGATAGATAGATAGATAGATAGATAGATAGATAGATAGATTGACATACAGACGGACAGACAAACAGACAAACATGCAGTACTGAGCAACCTTTAATCCTTATTCTAAAAGATGCGTCCCATAGAACATACACACACACACACGAACACACATACACACTCGCACACACACGCACAAACACACACAAACACACACACACATCGATTCAGTACTTCATTCGTTCCATCCAATGAATCTTCTCAAGAAAAATTCTTTTTCATAGTTCATAACATTGTTGTAGGGTGATATTTTTAATATCATGAAATTACGTGTGTGTGTGTGTGTGTACGTGCATGCGTGCGCGTGTGTGTGTGTCTGTGTGTGTATAAATACATATACATATGCAT
>NW_026371105.1:0-292 GCF_001194135.2 Octopus bimaculoides | reverse complement strand
TGTCTCTCTTTCTATATGTCTCTCTTTCTATATGTCTCTTTCTCTTTCATTCTGTGTCACTGTTTCAATGTTTCTCTCTATGTCTCTATGTGTCTTTCTATGTGTTCTATCTACGTCTCTCTCTCTCTCTCCGCCTCTCTCTTCTTGACTCTCTCTCTCTCTGACCGTCTCCCTGTCTTTCTATCCATCTCTCTCTATGTGTCTCTTTACTGTGTCTCTGTCTATTTCTCATTATGTCTCTATCTCTCTCTCTCTGACCGTCTCCCTGTCTTTCTATCCATCTCTCTCTATG
>NW_026371104.1:0-344 GCF_001194135.2 Octopus bimaculoides | reverse complement strand
CAGCCCTTCCTGTTTGTTTTCACTGTCCTGTTTGTGTTACCAACTTTGACTCTCCGCAAAAGCACAAATTTTATTCAATTTGTTTTGCTGGAGCAGCTGTTTTATCGAAAGCGTATATTGTTGTTAAATGCTCGAAATACAAGAACAGAAAAACAGCCAGCAACTAATGAAGGGTCGTTCTTTATGTTGTTTGTTTGTTTCACATATGTGTCTGTCGTTTTTTGAAACAATAGTTCATATTCCATGTACTCGCGCTTTGTATTTTTGTTGTACCCGTTTCGTGACGTCCTGTGCCCACATATGCATATATACGTATAGATGTAATCATGTACATATACGCATGT
>NW_026371103.1:0-888 GCF_001194135.2 Octopus bimaculoides | reverse complement strand
ATATATATATAACGGTTGTTTCATTCGTAACATGACATAATCAGGACTAATGATCTAGACGTTACACCGAGATAGTGGTTCCACAGATTAACTATGAACTACGTGTTTTCAGATCAATCGCAAGCATTATGAATACTCTTTAAGTAGTTGTTAATGAAAATTACAGGTGAGTGTGTGATTATGGGAAATGATTGCAACATTTATTTTTTAGTTCTACTGAGTAACACTCCGAAATTGATGGGTGCAACTATGAAAAACATAATACGTAAATAGAATCTATGACCTTATCAAACACATATTTCAAGATTTAGTAAGATATTAATAATGCATGAGACTATAATTTTGTCTTATGTCCTTTTTTAAATTACGTATGATTAATATAGATACATAATGGAAATGTTTACCCATCACGGATTAAAAAATTTGTTGTCACATCTGTGATGATCATCAAGCGCTGTTCTATCTGAAATCTTACACTTATCATCTCTGCCAAGTCTCCCTGAGCAGTATAAACCGTATTACAAAAGGAACGACCTATTTGATTGAGAGAAATGTACAAATATGGTCGATTTATGCACTGGGATGTGCTATGCAGGCAAACGTAGACTTCAAACTAAACAAAACCTGGTTTAGAGCCACGAATGAAGGGTCACCCGTTATGTTTCTGATTAGAGGCAATCATATTGGAATTTTTACTTGAGGCACAGAATGTGATATTAATCAAATGAAAAGGTTGTAATAATAGGAAGTAAAATGTTATTAACATTGATAGTAATTAATTCTAAAACGAGAGACGTTTCAGAGTCTTAAATCTCACCCCCACACACATATATGTATGTACTCACACAAAGACGTACAAACACAGGTGTACGTACATATGCATAGATA
>NW_026371102.1:0-206 GCF_001194135.2 Octopus bimaculoides | reverse complement strand
ATATATATATATATACATACATACATACATATACATATATATATATATAAATATATATATATATGCATATACATACATACATGCATACATACATGCACGCATATACATATACATAGAAAATTCTTTTCTTTTTTTTTAATTAGAAACACTTTTTTCAATACAGCCTCACGTGATAAAGAGTAGATTGCGAGTTATGTTAAGTTATG
>NW_026371101.1:0-349 GCF_001194135.2 Octopus bimaculoides | reverse complement strand
TATATACGTATATATTTGTATATACGTATATTTATACATACGTGTATATGATGATGATGATGATGATGATGATGATGATGATTGCTGTCTCTCTGAACTTTCCTGTTGTAAAACGTATTTCTGTCATTCCGTCTGTAACTTCTCAGATGACTATTCAATCCTGCTGCAGATCTGTGTGATTTGAGGCTTAGGTAACAGACAGTTGTAACTTCCACTGGATTGGTTGGATGAATTTGTGGGATATGATACCTATAAACCGTCATGACTTCGAAATGTGTACACGCATTTTACACCGCCAACTGTATGTGTAGATAGATAGATAGATAGATAGATAGATAGATAGATAGAT
>NW_026371100.1:0-267 GCF_001194135.2 Octopus bimaculoides | reverse complement strand
TATCTATCTATCTATCTATCTATCTATCTATCTATCTATCTATTTAGATGTGGAAGAGAAAGACACTTGGTACTATAGAGTTTTACCAAGAGAAGGGAGTAAGTGGGAAAGCATGTAGATTTGTACTTGGACTCTCTATCCAAACATTCACATCCATCTGATAATTATTTATCAGATCGATAATATAATATAAAATTATCAGATGATCAAAGAAGAAAATAATCCTATCGAATTCAGTAGCAACAATAAAGACGTGTGTATATATAT
>NW_026371099.1:0-213 GCF_001194135.2 Octopus bimaculoides | reverse complement strand
CGCACACAACTTCAAGTTCCATAGGCATCTTACAGAAACTTAGCTCATCAGATAGGTAGATAGAAAGATAAATGTAGATATATATTTGTTTGTTTTATTTAGTGACGAGCTTACACATTATTTAAAATTCTTTTCCTAGTCTTCAATCAATAATGAAGGCTGATTATTTCTCCAAATACAATGTTTCTATACTCAAAATTTTATAACATTTTT
>NW_026371098.1:0-254 GCF_001194135.2 Octopus bimaculoides | reverse complement strand
TACATCTCCAGCGTTAGAAGCTGTGCAAAGGCAATAATGATAATAATAATGGTTTCAAACTTGGCCACAAGTGCGGTCATTTTGGTGGAGGGGATGAGTCGATAGCATTGCCCCCCAGCGTTTCACTAGTACTTAATTTATCGTCCCCGAAAGGAGGAAAGGCAAAGTTGACCTCGGTCGAATTTGAACTCAGAACGTAGCGATAGGCGAAATACCGCTAAGCATTTCGTCCAGCGTGCTAACGATTCTGCTAG
>NW_026371097.1:0-417 GCF_001194135.2 Octopus bimaculoides | reverse complement strand
GTGTGTGTGTGTGTGTGTATGTATATATATGATAGATTATAGGCAGACTAATAAGAAGGTAGGCACATAAATATATAACAAAGATAGTTATCGGATTTAATTTAGTTTTCTAAGAGACCTAAACAAACTGAAACTAAACTTGCTCCACCAACAGAGAAAACTACAATCACAAAGTTGTCATGCAATACTGTTCTATTAATCGAATGCCAGAACTCTTTTGACCTGATTGCTCAGAATTTGTTGGATCGTTATTACATCTTCATGTATCAGAAACGGTAAAAGAATTGTAAAAGTGTTGCCGTTCATAGATTTATTTATGAATATCGGTGAACGCTAGTCTCTATCATGTTATCAGTGTTTATCACTTGATCAGTTTTATGAATAAATGTTTTTATCTGCCTGTCTATCTGTCTGTCT
>NW_026371096.1:0-239 GCF_001194135.2 Octopus bimaculoides | reverse complement strand
TATTCTCTTTTTCACTGATCTTCAACTTTATGTTAACATTCGCTGGGCAGTTAATTTCCACAACTGTACACATACATGTTAAGATGCATGATATTAATATATGTATATGTAATTATATATAGTTTTATGAGTGTACATACATTTATATGTATGTACATATGTGTATTTTAGCATGTGTTTGTGGGTATGAGTGTGTATATGCATGTTCATATGTGTATGTGTTATGTATGTAGGTATGT
>NW_026371095.1:0-335 GCF_001194135.2 Octopus bimaculoides | reverse complement strand
AGAAACAGGAAGTAAGAGTGAGAGAAAGTTGTGGTGAAAGAGTACGGCAGCTGTAGAAACGAATTGCGACGTCACTGGTACCAAGCTAAACCGGCCTTTGTCCTTCCCTTGGATAACGTCGTTGGCGTGGAGAGGAAAGACTGGTATGCATGGGTAACTGCTGGTCTTCCATAAACAACCTTGCCCGGGCCTGTTCTTATAGTCGTTCATGACCGAAGGGGGCTTTTTAGTACTTCAGCATTGAGTTGCGTTTTGTCCAAGACATTCTATCCAAGATATTCTTAAAGGTCTTTTGGATCTTTTTTAAAACGGGGGCCACATTTTTCATTAACGAA
>NW_026371094.1:0-418 GCF_001194135.2 Octopus bimaculoides | reverse complement strand
GCCTACAGCTGTTTCCACACCCAACCAATTCAATTACAGAAATAAAATACTTTAACTCAAATTCCCATATTTGAAACCAGTCAGTTGGGTATTTCTTCAAGGAGAATTTCCAAAAGGAAGTTACATTTCCACAGCTAACCTATATCTTCTTAACTACCATACCACCATCAATGAACTATTATGTATCATATTTGCATGAGCACAAATATATTGAATATGTTTATTTATATATATGGTAATAATGGTTCTCTAAGGAATACTTGCATTCAAGAAAACACACACATCTGAGTTTGTCATAGGTTAGCCTACACATCGAAATGTAACTCAATTTTTTCTATTTTCTTCCTTTTCTCATTCATAAAGTATATATAATAATAATAATAATAATGATCCCTTTTACTATAGGCACAAGGCCTGA
>NW_026371093.1:0-214 GCF_001194135.2 Octopus bimaculoides | reverse complement strand
CACGTGTGTGTGCCTGTGTATGTTTGTGTTTGCGTGTGTTCATTTGATCTGGCGTGTGGAAGTAGTACTTAGGTAGAATGAACGGCAGTTTTGTTATTGAAATAACACAGGCATACGCATATGAATTCTTATATACATACGCACATATATTAACAGCACAGTAACTCTCTCCCGCTATCTTCTCACCCCCAGTCTCTCTATGTATGCTTATATA
>NW_026371092.1:214-540 GCF_001194135.2 Octopus bimaculoides | reverse complement strand
GCCCAGAAATAGGCAGGGGGGAGAAAATAGAGGAAGGTTTAGTGGCTTGCGATCTTTCATGGCGAATGCAGGAATATAACTTTTAATGTATTCATTGATTAATATTTTACAATTAATTATTTACTCTAGGTATTTAGACTCAGTCCTTCTTTATAAGCTGTTTTTTTATTTAAGGTTTTCTTCGATTTTATAAGATGATTTTACACCGGATTTTGTTCATTGCATGCAACCGGTCATTGTAAAGACCGTTAGTTGAAAGGACCAATGAACCAAAACCATTTTCAAATGTGTATCCTTTAAACTAATTGTATATGTTTACTTATAAC
>NW_026371092.1:0-204 GCF_001194135.2 Octopus bimaculoides | reverse complement strand
TTATTTTTGTTCCATTCTATACAAAACTGTCCGACGAACGGGAACGTGAAACTCTGAGTAACAGTTTTTGTGATATTTTTGCTACTTTTTAATAAAGCATATTACTCTACCTCTGGTATTCGAGTACTATTTTTCCACTTTGTTTCGCATTTATGTTCTTACTCTGGTATATATATATATATATATATATATATATATATATAT
>NW_026371091.1:0-326 GCF_001194135.2 Octopus bimaculoides | reverse complement strand
TTTACTTATTACTTGTCTAAATATTAACTTATTATATGGTTTCTATAGAGATTAATCAATTGGATTTACCTGGTATTTAATAAGGGAACAACTGAGGTTAAAGAAGATGTTAACTATATACTGATTTAATTAAATTGAACTATTTTAAGTTGTCGAGATACCGGTATTACCTTATATAAGCTGGGTATGAATTAATAGGGGTACAAAGATTAAATTTAATTAAGGCTACTATAAAATAATGATAACAATAATAATAAAATGATCAGTTAGGAAGGAGCATCATAGAAAAGGAATAAAGACAGTCTAATCACTAAAAACCATAATAA
>NW_026371090.1:0-427 GCF_001194135.2 Octopus bimaculoides | reverse complement strand
TGCCAGCATGGAAAGCGGACGTTAAACGATGATGATGATGATGGTGATGAGTTGTAAAATGTGCCCGAGGGCGGTGTAGAACTTTGTGTTTTAACTCTAAATGGTGTTAAATCATTTCTGTCCTTGATTTTTAACCGATGGACTACTTTATGGTACCTCATTTCTTTATTTTATTTTATTTTTTATATCGACCTATATTATATCATATATTTGAAATTTTTAATTGTATTAATTTTAACTTCTATGAAATGATATATATGTGTATTGTGTTATACCTTTAACTCAATTTTTTTCATTTGTATGTTATCGGTTGGTATAATATATTCGTGTATAAAATTTTATAATATATATTCTATTTCTTGCCTCTTACTTCTTAAATATTTCTTATTCTTTTATTTATTATTTCTTCTTACATTATTTTTCTTAC
>NW_026371088.1:0-250 GCF_001194135.2 Octopus bimaculoides | reverse complement strand
TGTGTATGTGTGTGTTTGTGTGTGCACTTACAATGAAGGGTAGGGGGTTCATTCCCTCTATCAGATTGCTTCTGAGCAAGAATAAAAGAGTTTTTAAATGCAAACCTAATGCAGTTAGCAGGACTTAATGGCCCTTTTGAATCTGATTGTTTAGGACTGGTTAAAACGTACGTGTATGTTCATATAATTGTATGTATATGTATATATATATACATATCTATATATATGTGTGTGTGTGTGCGTGTGTGTG
>NW_026371087.1:0-574 GCF_001194135.2 Octopus bimaculoides | reverse complement strand
AAACTGCTAGAAGGAGTAGTTAAAATCCAAACCACAATTAGGGGTAATTTTGAAAGGAAATAAAAAAATAAAAGCATTTACCATCTATTTCCTGGACCATGGTTTCCAGCTATCTTCAGTAAATAAAGTAATTTACTAGGCAGGAAAGCCAAAGATTAACATTATAAGTCCGATGCAATACAGAACATGCCTCGTACTTACATGTTATAATGAATAATATATAGTCTATTGACTAGTTTTTCTACACGCTAGACCAGAGTGGTAAAAAATTTAAAAAATTCTAAATAATATTTTACTACCCTGAAATTTATTAATAATAATTCTTTTGGTTAATTTTGAAAGAAAATCGGCATTTTTTGCTGCCGATAAAAAACTGCGCTTGCGCGATGGATTTTAACACTTATAACATGTAAGCACGGGGCATGTTCTGTATTGCCTCGGACTTATAATGTTAATCTTTGGCTTTCCTGCTGATGAGAGCTTCGCCTAGAAAATTACTTTATTTACTGACGATAGCTCGAAATCATGGTCCAGGAAATAGATGGTAAATGTTTTTATTTTTCATTCCCTTTTG
>NW_026371086.1:0-508 GCF_001194135.2 Octopus bimaculoides | reverse complement strand
ACCACTGTTCAAGTACTCTTGTATTTTAATACCACTCCTTATAGTCTTGTACTCTGTTACTCCTCTTCAAATACTTTTGTACTCTACAATTACTCTCCATTGTCTCATACTCCTATGACACCTCACAGTTCTATATTCTCCTCATCATACTTTTATACTCTACAGGTACTTTTCAAAAAGTCTTGTGCTCTACTTCTCCCCAGTCTCGTACTCTACTACAACTCACTGTCATGTATTCTCCTCCTAACTCTTGTATTCTACTACCATTTTTCAATCTTATACTTTTCTTCTCCTCTTCATAGTATTATACTCTACTCCTCTTCCTCATAGGCCTGTACTCTACTCTCCTCTTCTTCCTAGGCTTGTACTTTATTATTACTCTTCATAGTCTTGTACTACTCCTTCTCCTCCTCCTTGTACTCTACTACTCATCACACTCTTGTGTTCTGCTACTGCATTTCAGCCTTGTACTCTACTACTCCCTTCTTAGTCTTGTACTTTACTCCTC
>NW_026371085.1:0-404 GCF_001194135.2 Octopus bimaculoides | reverse complement strand
AAACGTTAGCACGCCGGGCGAAATGCTTAGCGCTATTCCGTCTGCCGTTAGGTTCTGAGTTCAAATTCCGCCGAGGTCGACTATTCCTTTCATCCTTTCGGGGTCGATTAAATAAGTATCAGTAATCGACTTAATCCCTTGTTTGTCCCCTCTGTGTTTAGCCCTTTGTGGACAATAAAGATATATATATATATGTATGTATGTATATATATATGTTTATGTATATATATATATATATAAGTATATATATATATTTATGTAAATTTATATGTGTATATATATATCTATCTATGTATATATGTGCATATTTGTGTATATATGTATATATATGTCCATATATATATGTATGTATATATATATATTATGTATATATGTCCATATATATATATATATATATATATATA
>NW_026371084.1:0-526 GCF_001194135.2 Octopus bimaculoides | reverse complement strand
CATTCTAAATGCTTTGCAATGATTGTTTTTGAAAGTAGTGATTTTCCGATTGCAGCCCTTCTGTGAAATCCGGCTTTGTGCAGCTCCTAGCAAGCAGTGTTTGTGGAAACTGGGTCCTCAAGGTGGTCATTAAGCTTTGCAGTAATTTTGAGAGTTGTACTTTTGTGATCCTTTCTAACAATTTACACAAGAGTTTGACGCTCCCTATCTGAAAGTTTTGGTTTTCTTCCAGAGTTTTGTTTCGATGAGGAGGTTTTTCTCTCTTTCTCAAAGGTTGTCATTACTTTTGAGACAGTACTTCTTGATACACCAAACATTTCAGCTGTTTTTGATACACTAGCACCTACCATACGAGCACCAACAATTTGACCTCTTTGAAAGTCCGATAGATCTGTCATTTTAATGAATTTTAATTACCTTTTTTTGATGATATCTGAAAAGAAACAGCAATTTTAGCAAAATATATTAAGTAGAAATAATAATAAATAAAAAAAACATAAAAATAAACAAGCTTTTGACAGTTTTA
>NW_026371083.1:0-240 GCF_001194135.2 Octopus bimaculoides | reverse complement strand
GTCTTCTTTCACTGTTTATGACTGTTCTAATTCAACTGTGGAATGTCCCTTACTATGGTTATTTCCCAGGAGGTTCTGGCCACACGTCTAACGGTTCATCAACCCGCGTTGTTGAATTACTTTCTTCCGACATACCTTCCCTTCGTGGATTAGGATCCAGTTAGCTGAAGACATCATCAGGAGTAACCACGCCCAGTTTCGGCCCTTACTCCTCTACCGTTTTGACGTGGCGCCCCCCCC
>NW_026371082.1:0-344 GCF_001194135.2 Octopus bimaculoides | reverse complement strand
ATATATATATATATATATATATATATATATATATACATATATTTACAAACATATATATATATGTTTACATATACATGTTTAGATATATATATGCTAACATATATATATATATAGATATGTATACATTCATTTACACACACATGTATAGACACACACACACATATACATATACACATATATGTACACATACATACATACAGATATACATACATATACATATACACACATATATATATATGAATATATAGATACATATACATGAATACATATATACACATATATATATAAATATATTTACTTGAATACATATATATACATACAAATACATATATACACATATACAT
>NW_026371081.1:0-403 GCF_001194135.2 Octopus bimaculoides | reverse complement strand
TATATATATATATAGACGCCCATACCTGTTGTGATTGTCTCACACCAGGTTATAATAATATTTGTAGATAAAGTATATATAAAATATGGATATGGCTTAGGCTATGATTAAATTGAAGTTGTATGTAGAACTTGGTAAGGTTATTTATTATATGAATGAGAAAATCTCGTAGATCCAATACGAACTCTAGAACTGATATATTGTATTAAAACATGTTTTTGAAGCTACGCACTAATTATTTATATGGACACACACACGCGCGCACACACATACACACATACACACATATGTATCTATGTATGTATATGTGTGTATGTATATATACATATGTATATATCTGTCCCTATATGTATACATATATATACATATATATGTTTATATATATATACATATATATACACAC
>NW_026371080.1:0-608 GCF_001194135.2 Octopus bimaculoides | reverse complement strand
AATGACTGAAACAAGTAAAAGAGTAAAAGAATAAAAGAATATATATACATGTATATACTATTTCGAATTTGTATGAGTGGGTATAGAATAGAACAGTTGTATAAAGTTAAAACGTAATTTGGTTTTAACGTCTTTTATTATGGTATTTTAACAAAATTAGCGCTTTCATGAATTTGGAATCTAATGAGTACATTATGTATGAAAGCGCTAATTTTGTTAAAATACCATAATAAAAGACTTTAACAGCAGATTATGTTTTAACTTTATTCAACTGATATATATATATATATATATATATATATATACACACACACACATGTCTGTGAGCACATGAATGCGTGTATGCGCGTATGTATGGGTATATATATATATATATATAGTTGGGTCTGTCTGTATCGTTGTTACCTAACCTTTGACGTTTGAAACTATTTCCAAGGCCCCTTTTCCGTAGCCATTTTATTCATGGTTATGAAGATGCATAAGATATCCTACCATTTCTTCTATTTACCACATATGTTAAAAATCCTTTCTAGTCTAGGCACAGGGCCTCAAGTCGTATGGGAGGGGGCCAGTCGATTACATCGACCCCAGTACGCAACTGGTACTTA
>NW_026371079.1:0-412 GCF_001194135.2 Octopus bimaculoides | reverse complement strand
TATATATATATATAACGTGAGAGAGTTAGGGGTTGGGGGTATATATATATGTATGTATGTATGTATGTATGTATGTATGTATATGCCAGCATGGAAGACGGATGTTGAACAATAATGATGATGATATATATACATAAATATACACATACACATACACACTTGTGTGTGAATACACATACATACACATACACATGCATAAATATGCATACATATATATATACATACATATACATACATATATGCATATATATATATGTGTGTGCATATATATTTATGTATATATATATATGTATGTGTATGTGTGGGCATGTGTGCATGTGTATGTGTGGGCATGTGTGCATGTGTATGTATATATATATACGTGTGTGTGTGTATATATATGTATATGTGTATATATATGTATATGTGTATA
>NW_026371078.1:0-852 GCF_001194135.2 Octopus bimaculoides | reverse complement strand
GGCAGACGAAATACCGCTACGCATTTCGCCCGGCGTGCTAACGATTCTGCTAGTTCGCCGCCTTTGTATAAGTACATATAACAGTGCAATATTCAGTTGAGGGCGTTCATGCGTGTAAAGTAGCGAGTGAAAATTTTCTTGTCAACTGAGAATATCCAAGCAATAAGTGGGACAAGGACTTCGTCTGGGAGTTATTCAAATAAAGGAAGAAAGGTAACCACAGCAACCGCAAGAAAGATATTTGAACTCAGAACGTAACGGCAGACGAAATACCGATTTCTTTATTACCCATAAAAGGTTATACAAAGAATTTTTAAGACATCACAAAACATAAAGGCAGTACAAAATGCAAACATAAAATCGGGGTAATTAAAATAAAATGATAATATGCAAGAATGAAAAAAATGAGGCGCAATGTCCACTCGATTTCCGAAGTCGGGTGGTTACATTTATCCAGTTTTTCACTTTTACGTTCAACGTCATGTAAACATTTTAACGGTTTTGCAACTCAAAAACTTCAAACACTCGCGTTACCTTTCTCCCATTAACCATTGTTACTTCCGTCTTTATCAACTGCAAATAATCAGTTCTAGTGGGTGGTGTCTCCACCAACCATACCCGTTTTGTTATTATATTTTCGCCAAGTTCTTCTATGCGCTCCCAGCAGCTTTCCTCACGTATCAAAATGCATTTTTTAGCACATTTCTCTGGCATTTTCACTCTTATTATTTTTTCTAACCTCTCGACTTTTCTCTCCATCTGCTCGCAATTCTCGTACTTTATCAAAGCCCCCTTGTATTTGACATCTTTATCCGTTGTCTCCTCCTCTTCTTGTACATTATTAGTTTCTGG
>NW_026371077.1:0-232 GCF_001194135.2 Octopus bimaculoides | reverse complement strand
TTTTGTGACGTCCTGTACCCATATATGCATATATATATACATATATATGTAAGTATGTGTATATATATATGTTTATATATATGTAATTATATATTTGTATGTACACGTATATTTTTATACGTATGTATTTATCTATGTATGCATGTGCATATATGCATATGTATTTGGGCATGCATGCATGTGTGAGTGGGAGTATGTATGAATATGTGTGTGTTCGTTTGTATGAATATAT
>NW_026371076.1:0-640 GCF_001194135.2 Octopus bimaculoides | reverse complement strand
ATATATATATACGCAGAGACTTATTCGAAAAGAAACTGATGGTACTGAGTGTCGTTCCTGGGGAGAATATCATTCCAGTATGCTATTGATTGAGACACATCTCGCATCCTTTGGGTCCATTTCTAAGGACTCTATCTGTACGCAGAACTCTTACTTATATGAAACATACCTCGAAAGTTCTCTACCTTATTTTTCGAAAGATGTTGTTTAATAGAACGGCCATATATAGAACAGACCTGAATAGAATGGACCTGGATAGAATGGACCTGAATAGAACTGACCTGTGCATGTTGATTTTGTATTGCGTTTCTACTTTGTACATGGAAATGTTACTAGGTGCAACATTAATCCGAACTGGTTGTGTACCTGCCCAGGTGTATATTGAATAATATTGCATCTGCATGAAATATAGTTTTAACTTGTTTCCAGTCCATTAAATCTTAAAACCCCGTAACATACGAATAGAAAGCGGGTGAGATAATTGAGAAATGGTAAGATAATTAAGATATTATTAATTGCAAAGAAGAAATTAAAAACACATGCAGTATATTGAAGATTACTGTCAAGTTATTCTACGTGGGATATATATGCAATTTAACACGAACACACACACACATGTATATATATATATATATATATA
>NW_026371075.1:0-224 GCF_001194135.2 Octopus bimaculoides | reverse complement strand
ATGAGCGCATTGATAGTGGTAGATACAGTATTAGATAGTGTAGAATTGAAGATAGGTGTGGTGGTAATACAAACACAATTTCATGATATTTGCTAGTTTTAACACTGACAGTTGTGGCATTGGTGGTGATGGCTATGGTAGTACCGGTGGTGGCTTTGGTAGATGTTGTGGTGGCTGTGGTGGTGGTGGTTGTGGTGGTGGTGTTTGTGGTGGTGGTTGTGGTG
>NW_026371074.1:0-301 GCF_001194135.2 Octopus bimaculoides | reverse complement strand
AGTTTATAAATGAAAAATTAACCCATTCTTACATACACACATACACACACATATACATACGTACATACATACATACACACATGCACATATATGCATGTGTGAAAGGCGGCAGCTGGCAGAAACGTTAGCACGACGGGCGAAATGCTCAGCGGTGTTTCGTCTGCCGCTACGTTCTGAGTTTAAATTCCGCCGAGGTCGACTTTGCATTTCATCCTTTATGGGTCGATTAAATAAGTACCAGTTAGGCACTTGGGTAGATATAATCGACTTAATCCGTTTGTCTGTCCTTGTTTGTCCCCTC
>NW_026371073.1:0-288 GCF_001194135.2 Octopus bimaculoides | reverse complement strand
TTTTGACTGCAAACGGTGAACAGAGGAAAAATAATTTCATCGTTATTTCTGAGATGAACCTTAATTGCAACATTGTACAATTCAATAATGGCAGCTAATTCAATAAAACCGCCGTATGTTCCATCCCTACTCATGTATACTTGGTATTCCTGCATTGTACTATTAGGAATAAAAGAACGAAAATACTTCCAATTATTGCATATGTATCGTAGGGACTCTTCTCAAAGAATTTGGGAATTCCTGTTGTTTTTGAGCAAGAGTGACACAGCTCTGAACATACTGTTACCA
>NW_026371072.1:0-210 GCF_001194135.2 Octopus bimaculoides | reverse complement strand
TCTTACTCTCTCACCCTTACTCTCTTACACTCTTACTCTCTCACCCTTACTCTCTTACACTCTCTTCTCTCTTACTCTCTCTCTCTCACTCTCTTCTCTCTTTCCCTCTCTCTCACTCTCACTCTCTTCTCTCTCACTCTCAGTCTCTTCTCTCTCACTATCTTTCTCTTCCTCTCTTTCTCCCCCTCCCATACCCACCTTCCCTCTCTC
>NW_026371071.1:1588-2192 GCF_001194135.2 Octopus bimaculoides | reverse complement strand
ATATATATATATATATATATATATATATATATATATATGGGTGGATCGGAGGGTGTATGTGTATATGAATGTGTATGTATACTTAAGTGCATGTATTTGTATGTATATATGTATGTATGTATGTATGTATGTATGTATGTATACACGCGCGCGTGTACACGCGTGTGTGTGTATATGCGTAGATATATGTATACATGTACAAGTACAGATGTCGAATTGTTTATACACATTATTGTGGAGACATGTTCAATCATTTTGCTCCTACTTACCTGTATCGGATTTTGTTAAAAGAATAATGGTTGTGATTAATCCTGCAACAAGAGCCAGGAAAAGCAGAATAATGCCGGCAAGAATCAATCGCCTTTTCTTTGACCATTTCTGCTTCTGAGGTTCGAACTCCAAACTTTCAGTCAGGCTGATATCATCTTCTCCAATCCAGCTGACAGTTGGATCATGAAATAAAAACGGCCAAAATGGTGTTATTTTGGGTCGAATCGTTCTGAAAAAAGTGCTCCTTCTTGCAGTATCTTCAAAATTTATTTCGTCTCTCTACAAAAAGATATAAAAGAAACATATTATCAAATATAGGCGCAGAAGTGGCTGT
>NW_026371071.1:0-848 GCF_001194135.2 Octopus bimaculoides | reverse complement strand
GAGTGCGCGCGGACGTGTGTGTTATTCAAACGGAATTTTCTTATAAATTGAGTTTCACATCGATATGATCTTCGAGTGAACTGCATCGTTTCGAACTTTGGGCCGAATATGTCTCTACCTGTGTGTGTGTGTGTGTGTGTGTGTGTGTGTGTATAGGTGAATGTGTATGTGTGTACCGGAGAGGAGTCATTGTTTCTTGTATGGTGATTGTCGTTTCAACTAATATTTTAGTTGTTCTGAGGGCAGATCCAACGTTTCCTCTGCATGTTGCATAAGGTGACTAACAGAGGTTGAGAGAGGATTTGCACTCCGACCTCGAAAAACCCTCACCAGCAACGGCTACCCCCAGAAACAGACCCATGGGTTGGTGGGTTGTCGCCCGAGTGGCGCACAGGTGTTATCTGTCAGGAGTAGTGGGGAATCACCAAAAAAACGGTGGATGCAGAGACGCGCTGTTACAGTGCATGTCCCCATTCTTCTACTACTACTACTACTACTACTACTACTACTACTACTACTACTACTACTACTACTACTACTACTACTACTTACCTTCTTTCGTCCTCTTCATTAGATCAGATTCTGTTTCACTAAGATTGTTCGCTGTTCCCTGTTTTTCTCACAATATGCCTGTGCTGATGTCTCTATCATACAACTGATGTCGCTAAATTTTCATTTCTTTTACCGTTGATTAATTTCTTAGATTTATCGTTCCTTTGATGCTGGCTTCGTTGTGCTTTCCTTGCGATTTCCGCTGTTGTGACATCACCGAATGTTTCCAACTCAACACAGTTTTCTTTCCTTGAGTAGTTCAAACTCCAGTTTGACAGAAATATCTATTCTAAGAT
>NW_026371070.1:0-372 GCF_001194135.2 Octopus bimaculoides | reverse complement strand
TTCAGGATCACAATATATAGGTACACTGCGACATAAGTTTTTTCCACAAATGACCCTGCCCTGTGTAACATTGTCCCAAAACAGATAAGAGAGGAAAAGGATCTCATCACCTTTAAACGGAGTCTGGACAGATTTTTTCAAAGGATACCAGCGAAGCCACCCATACCTGGATACAACTCACTCAACAAGAACTCACTTCTTGAATGGACCATAAACACAGCTTGACTTAAAAGGTATTTAGATAATCCTATCTGGAGGTGCTATT
This sequence comes from Octopus bimaculoides, assembly GCF_001194135.2. Taxonomy (NCBI): domain Eukaryota; kingdom Metazoa; phylum Mollusca; class Cephalopoda; order Octopoda; family Octopodidae; genus Octopus; species Octopus bimaculoides. The sequence goes on along the minus strand of NW_026371070.1, from coordinate 107 downwards.
AAGATAGACATGACCGGTTCAATTTTTGGTTGAAACATATCTAAGTTTATCTAAGTTTATATATATTCATATATATATATATATGTGTGTGTGTGTGTGTGTGTGTG
>NW_026371068.1:0-358 GCF_001194135.2 Octopus bimaculoides | reverse complement strand
CACACACACACATGGCTTCGGTCGGCCTGAGGCTATAGTAGATGACACCTGCCCAAGGTGCCAGGCGATGGGACTGAACCTGGAACCATGTGGTTGGGAACCAAGCATTTTAACATATATATAGGCAAATTACATAAATGCTGAATTTGGAAACAGTATCAATGGCCGAGAGGGGGAAGTGAGCGTGCATAAATGTAGTATAAATAGCAATCATGACAAATAATACAATTAGGATGATGGGATACAGGACATACGTCAAACCGAAACTGTGACAAATACGATAAACACGTAATATGACTCAACAGAATGCTGTAAAGAGTGATTGACAGCAAACATCTATCTTTAGCCATTGGTTTTT
>NW_026371067.1:0-1324 GCF_001194135.2 Octopus bimaculoides | reverse complement strand
GTGTGTGTGTGTGTGTGTATGTATATATGTATATTTGAATCTATGTTTAGGTATATATACCTATATACATACACACACACATATACATATAAATATGTAGATATATGGATAGACGCATACATACATATATTCATTTATTTTGATTCGTATAAATGGCAGATCTCCGTCATCGACTCAACGATGACTATTCAATTGTTCATTTAAACCAAAAGCTAAACAACCTGCTCCTGGGAGTAGGGCAGAGGATTTCCTAGAGACGGTCCCCCTTAACTTTCAGGCGGAATCAACGTGAGGTTGTTTTTTTTTTATTACAGTACATCTAGATATGCACTCATACAGACTCAGAGAAACACACACACGACTTTTATATTTAATTGATATTTAAAGCAAACATCAATAATGTGGGGAAAGGTAGAGAGATAAAAAGGGCGAGTGAGAGAGAGACAGAGAGAGAAAGATAGATAAATAGATTGATGGAGAGAGAGAAAGAGGAGCACGTCCAAGGAATTTTCCGATAAAAACATATTGACAGCATACATGACTCTAATATTTAATTTTTACTTGATTAAATTTTACTGCACGTAGACCGTCAATTAACAATGAACTATCTGTAAATCTATCCAAATTATAATTAGAGATCTGTAATTATTATAATTAGATGCTTATCATTATTTTTTCGCTTGTACATTACATCTTTTTCTGTTTTATTTATAGTTTTTTTCTGTTATAAATCTTCCAATTTCAATGTGTGAAACCGTGTTGTGTATTTCTTATATAACTGTTTAAGTACTTGAGTGAAAGCTTCGGATATTTTTCTCTCTTTTTCGTTGGTTGGGTAGAACTGAATTTAGTTTATGTCGCTGTTATGATATTGGAAATGTGTAAGCTGTTTATGCTATTTTTCTGTTCCGCACATTTTTCTTCGTTTTTTTTATCCTTTTGCTTGTATTTCTGTATTATGTATTATTTTCCTTTCCTTGATGTAATACAAAGAAATAATGTTTTCCGGTATTCCTGATGGAATATACAGAAACGCATTATTAGTGTGAGGTTTCAAACCTCCACGTAATAGTAGATAAATAAAGAAGTTAACGAAGTGCTCATTTGCATTACTTTTGTCCAATAGGAAAACAACGATTTCAAACATGAAATGAATAACAGTTATCGGGAAGAAAAACAGATTCCTTGTGACGAATGTTTTGTATACATTAATTTCCAGCGTGTTTTACGCAGCTGTTAAGGCTTTTATGCGGGATCTGAAAATATTAGAAATGTAAAATTTCTTGAGGTACATGTATGTCTGCATGCACGCACACACACACAC
>NW_026371066.1:0-342 GCF_001194135.2 Octopus bimaculoides | reverse complement strand
ACTATATATTTGGTGTTAATTTGCTTCAGTCTAATTTTATTTTTTACATTAATCGTATTAATCAGTAATCGTTAGTAAGGAAAGATACACAAATAAGAAAGAAGAAAGCAAAGGACCACTGATGAGGTCACAGAAGTTTGACGAAAGAACTCTGGACGAAATACGATTAATGTTAAAAATTTTAAAAAGCTGAAGCAAATGAACACCAAATATATAGAGCGTGTGTTTTTGTTGGCTGAAATGGCAACATGACCATCCCCAAATACAACAATATATATATATTAATAATAATAATATGGCAACAAAAGAATGAATGAGACCTCGATATTTTGTAAATAGAGG
>NW_026371065.1:2880-4834 GCF_001194135.2 Octopus bimaculoides | reverse complement strand
AGTAATGTATATATATATATATATATATATATATGTATATATCAGGTCATTAAGAATGAAACATCCCATTTTCTTATGCACTAAGTTTGACAGTCGTTAACTCTGTTTTATCTTGACAATTCTTTTTTTTTTACAGCATTCAAGAGTAACATCATCACTTTTCGAAATGCAATTCATGGTGTCTGATTATATTGTGAGTTTTCTCTTGTAAATCAATTTTTGTGAACGCATGGATAAATTAAAAATTCGTGTTGTTTATGAATACGAGTTCCGTCGTGGAACCAATGCATCCCAGATAGCTCGAAACACCAATTAGGTGTTTGGTGAAGATGTATGCATAGTTAATTGATGGTTGATTATTACCAATTTTGCAGGGCAATTGATATACTACATTTTTTTTCTTGCTCTCTGGAGCATAAATAAACAAATGGTTTATGAAATTTTAAAATTACATCAAAATTTTATAATTTGGTATACTGAAATAATCTTTCACGTTAAATCCGATTTTGTTATTTATTTGTTCCAGAAAAATTGCAGTAAATTGTTACTGGTGTTTAAATTTTAATCAATTTTACCTTATCAGAAAACAAGATTTGGAAGCTGGCATTTTCTGCATGATAGCTGTCTATCACAAAATGAAAGCAAAATCATTACGAGGAGGAATTTTTATTAAACAAACGAAAGCAAAGCATTACGACGACCAAAGTTGTAAGAACTTCTGAAGTTTTAATAAGTTTTTAATGAATAAAGTCATGGGAAACGGTCGAACCAACATGTAAATAATTTTAAAAGAAGAAAGATCGTGCATAAATCTGTCCTGATCAAGAAGCTTATCTGACGCGGAAGGCATGGTCTGACATGGAATAAACAAAAATTTATATAAGACATTCTATTGTAAAAATTGTTCGACAACGACGGGCTATTCATCTATGGAAGAAGATGAAAGAAATTATCTATAGTGTTATTGTTTCAGTACGTTGGTAAAGTTTTAATACGGTGATCTGAAAACAAATATAAAAACACTTTACATTTCACTTGTTAGTTTCACATTTTTTGTTTGACATATTGTAAAAGCTTTAACTGGGCTTACGATAGTTAATTCACTAAAGCGTATGCGTTAAGTGATAGGTAAAAATTAAATAACAAAGTATTAAAATTCGCTGTTCCCTTCAGAAAATACATCCTCTCTCTCACGCTCTGTCCCTGTCTTTCGCGCTCTCTATCTCTCTGTTTCTCATATTCCCTATCTCTCCGTCTCCTCCCCTTCCCTGATATCAGTAACCCTAATTATGCCACATTTCATTCAATCTATCACTCTTTGTACCCTCCTCATTTTATCATATAATAGCCCAACACCATAGGGGACCCATGATCGATTTTTATTGAAATTCAGTTAGCCTATAATCGAACTGGTTGTTAGTTTAACATGTATCCAAAAATTCGTGGAGATTGGTTCGCTGGTATAGGCATCAAGATGATAACAGACAGACAGAAATTGCCATTTATAATATATAAGATATATATATGTATCCCGCTGTGTCCTCTAGGACTTGCTCCATTTCCATAAGGTCGTTCGACAGCTGTTGTATTTGTGGTGTATGTATAATTATTATTTGCTTCCGTTTTATATAGCTGTAAGGCTTCATGCTGTTATATTTGCATAATTCTTTGTTGTATTTATATATCTCATTTGTTTCTTCTGTCTTAGTACATATTCACTAGCTTTTTCTCAGTATCTTAATAAAAAGCACTGGCGCCTGCAAAATTAAGCAGTTTCAATGGTAATTGGCGCGAAACTGCTATGATATTTTGCGTCATTGACTAAAGAGGAAAATTCAACTGCGAATATTACGTGTATCCTGTCATTGTCTAATTTCCTGTCAGTTAACTTTTCGTCTAGTTTGCCGTTTGCTCTGCTTTCGTCTAATTTCTTCTTACTGTATTCTTTCTGTCC
>NW_026371065.1:1647-2141 GCF_001194135.2 Octopus bimaculoides | reverse complement strand
GTGTGTGTGTGTGTGTGTGTGCGCGCGCGTGTAGGCGTAAAGAGTTTTTGAATTGCATCTTCGTATATAAAATAATTATTTCGGCACAAGAATATAAAAAGAATGCTAAGATGTTCTATATATTGGCGCAGGCGTGGCTGTGTGGTAAGAAGCTTGCTTCCCAACTACATGGTTCCAGGTTCAGTCCCGCAGCGCGACACCTTGGGCAAGTGTCTTCTACTGTAGCTTCGGGCCAACCAAAGCCCTGTGAGTGGATTTGGCAGACGGAAACTGAAAGAAGCTGGTTGTGTTTGTGTTTGTCGCCCGCCACCGCTTGACAACCGCGGATGGTATGTTTATGTCCCAGTAACTTAACGGTTTGATAGAATAGTTATCAGGCTCATAAAAAAAGAGTTCTGGGGTCGATTCATTCGACAAAAAATTCTTCAAGGCGGTATCCCAGCATAGCCGCACTCTTATGACTGAAACAAAAAAAAAAAAAAAAAAAAAAAAAA
>NW_026371065.1:0-1411 GCF_001194135.2 Octopus bimaculoides | reverse complement strand
ATATGTGAAGGGTAATTAAAAGCTTGGGTGTAGCTCCCGGTGACTGCTGATACTAAATAATATAAATAAGTGACGGTATTTATATATTTGTGTTTATTTAGTCTCTTACTGGTTATTAGAATGTGGTCATACTGGAGCACCACTTTCAAGAGTTCAGTCGAGCATATCAAACCAAGTAATTATCTTTGAAATTTGTATTTTTTTTATCAATGTATATTTGTCGAACCGCTACCTAATTGTTAATTGTACACCAACAACGTCACTGGTTTTAAGTGACACACCATAAATACACACTCTTTTCTCTCCTCTCCCTTCCTCTCTCTCAATATATATATATATATATATATATATATACACAAAAACAATTGCAGCGTGGAAGGTGTTTATAAGCCATTTTAAAACACACAAAAACCGTTAGATTCACTTCAATATTTAAATTTAATTTGCCAAAATATTTTCGTCGCTTTGTGACCGTGACCTGTTCACTGACAAAATTCTGTGCTGTACGGAATTTTGTCAGTGAACAGGTTGCGGTCTCAATTAACCATGCATAGTTTTGCGGGCGCCTAAACCTATGCGTTTTTCTTCTTTTTTTAAATTTTTTTGATAAGCCATAGCTGCTATACTTCATTCAATGGGACTGTGGGTTCAAGTCTAGTCATATGAACTTTACTCTAAATGAAAATAAGAATGCAATAAAGTGCATGAGCATTTTTTTTACTGAACGTTATCGTACAGTCGCAGAATATCCTAGTACGACAGATTATGTCTTTGATTTCATTCCATAGTTACGACAGTTTACTTCTTGATGTAAAGTGAAAAATAATAGATAACTCTCAAGGTAGAAGCGATGACAAATAATGTAGTTTTCACTGATGTAGTCACCTGCGACTGTCGATCCAGTACTGCCTATGTTGCCTTCTACACCATTTAAAGAATCAAATGCCTCAAACAAAATACAGTTTCAAAAGAAATTATATGTTTCATGGTTCGCTATAAAATCATAACGATTGTTGTCTGTTCATCCGATCAACATCGAGTGGTATTCGCCATTGATTCAATAAGATTCATTTGCCAAAATAGTTTGCATCCAACATGCTGAATACCAGCGTTCCTTGGATCGGGTGGTTCCACATTCCTCATTTCAATATTTAATAATTTTGAAAATAACTGCGGGTACTGCTAGTGCATGTATGTATGTATGTATGTATGTATGTATGTATGTATGTATGTATGTATAGGTATGTATATGATATATACATATATGTATATATATATATATATATATATGTGTGTGTATATATATATATATATATATATATATAGTTAGATAGATAGATAGAGGTAATGCTTATACATACATATATATATAAAATTAAAAGGGTAAAGGATTATCAATTTATTAATTAAT
>NW_026371064.1:0-365 GCF_001194135.2 Octopus bimaculoides | reverse complement strand
TTTTTCAATTACGCTCTGCAGAGTATCATAAAATTCAACTTTTGCTAATTTATCAGCATCATTTATTGGGGCGTAGCACCTAACGATTGTTAGGAAAATCCGCTTATGAGACGTTCTAAACTTTGTTAGTATCAATCTTTCATTTATGGGTAGCCATTCTATTAATGCTTTAACCGCTTTCTTAGTCAGTATCAGAGCTACTCTCCTTATCATCATTGTGCCCTGAGGATAACTATAGACAACTACTTCAAAACTTTCAGCTTCTATACACCAATTACAAATTCACAATTATGCTAATAATAATCGATGTACTCAAATTTTGTCAGTAAATGCCTAAGTGACAATCTGGAAAAGCTAAGGTTTTT
>NW_026371063.1:0-445 GCF_001194135.2 Octopus bimaculoides | reverse complement strand
ATATATATATATATATATATATATATATATCGATATAATGAGTGTGTATGTACAAATTTTGTTATTTGTGTGTTTGTGTTATGCATAAACTTATTTACTATTCACTTAATTCGGATTAAAAATGATTTTTTTTTCTTTGTTTAATAGAAATTGTGGAATGGCAATCCTGCAAGCTGAGAAAATATGTTGAGGCTCACCACAGTCACAAACCTTCCTATATCCCTTCTTGTCACCTGAAAATCAAAACATTTGTCACAAGTATGGAGAAGCCGTTCTTGGAAGTTGGAATAACATTTCATCTCTTTCTATATTTGTGTGGGTTTTTTTTTTTGAAGTTTTAAGATTCTTTGACCTTATTGGACTATTTACACAGATATGTGTGTGTACATGTACGTATAGATATGTATAAATGTATGTATGTAAGTGAATAAGTGTGTGTGTGTGT
>NW_026371062.1:0-404 GCF_001194135.2 Octopus bimaculoides | reverse complement strand
TATTAATTTTATTACTAATTGACGATTCCCTGCCCTGCATATCTATATCTCTCTCTCTCTCTCTCTATATATATATATATATAGGAATATATATACATACACAGTTTTGTCTCACTATTTTTCTCTCTCCTTCTCTTTCTCTCACTCTTTCTCTCCCTCTCCCTCTCTCTCTATGTATATATGTATGTATGTATGTATGTATGTATGTATGTATGTATGTATGTGTATGTAAATCAGCCTTCACTACTCCACTATCTATCATATCAACACCAAAGCAACCACCATGAACACCGAAATTAGTAATCTAATAATACATGAACCATTACAAACACAACTCCTTAATGACAAACAAAGACTGCAACAATAGTGTGAACAACATATGCAACTTCATCAATAATAAACGA
>NW_026371061.1:0-271 GCF_001194135.2 Octopus bimaculoides | reverse complement strand
TTTTAGAAATTTCACTACCAGTGGCCTAACATGTATAAAAAGTCAATAGAGAACATATTCTCCATATAAAATCAGTGTACATTTAAACACAAAAGAGGTGACCCTTAACAGGCAGCCTTACATGCTAGAAGGAGCAGTCAAAATGACCAAACCCACATTTAAGAGCAGTTTCGAAGAGAATGAAAAATAAAAACTTTTACCTTGTTTTTTTTACAACTCCGCCTAGCAAATTATTTTATTTGCTAATTAGAGTTTGAAACCTAGGTATGGC
>NW_026371060.1:0-217 GCF_001194135.2 Octopus bimaculoides | reverse complement strand
CCTTGTGAGTGGATTTGGTTGGCGGAAACTGAAAGAAGACCGTCATATATGTGTGTATATGTGTTTGTTTGTTCCTCCACCTTTGCTTGACAACCGATGCTGGTGTGTTTACGTCCCGTAACTTAGCAGTTCGGCAAAAGGTCACGATACAATAAATACTAGGCTTACAAAAAATAAGTTTTCCATACTCTACGAACATGCCAAAGACCAACATAAA
>NW_026371059.1:0-244 GCF_001194135.2 Octopus bimaculoides | reverse complement strand
CCTTTCATCCTTTCGGGGTCGATAAATTAAGTACCAGTTGCATACTGAGGGTGATCTAATCGACTGGCCCTTTCCCCCTCAAATTTCAGGCCTTGTGCCTATAGTAGAAAGAATTATTATTATAATTATTATTAATATGGCGGTGAGCTGGCAGAGTCGTTAGGACGCCGGACGAAATGCTTAGCGGTATTTCGTCAGTCGTTACATTCTGAGTTCAAATTCCGCCGAGGTCGACTTTGCCTTT
>NW_026371057.1:0-257 GCF_001194135.2 Octopus bimaculoides | reverse complement strand
CTGTTGGACTTGTGGAACGCTGTGCCTAGCCAACAATTGCTGCACAAGCTTCGCTGAATGAGCATGTGTATTGTCATGGTGCAATTCCTACTCCCAGGATGCATCCATCTGTGGCATTTTCCGACTAATAGCATCCTGCAAACGCCGCCAAACGTTTCGGTAGTAATCCTTGTATACCCTCTGACCAGGTGGAATATATTCAGGATCAACAATCCGCTTGTATTCTAAGAAAACTGTCAAAAGTGTTTTCACATTGC
>NW_026371056.1:0-360 GCF_001194135.2 Octopus bimaculoides | reverse complement strand
GGTCGATAAATTAAGTACCAGTTGCATACTGGGGTCAATCTAGTCGACTGATACCTTCCCCCAAAATTTCGGGCCTTGTGCCTAGATTAGAAAAGAATATTGATTGATCCCCGGGATGGGGGAGTCTACGTGGCCTTTTCCGATCTCTTCGACACCACTCGGCAATTTAACGGGTTCAACTGTTGTCTGCGAGCCGTGTGACATGTCTGGCTCTGTAGAAACTGTGCTTTTAGTATTCTTTGACCATATTGGTCACTCGGTTGCGTTCTCGAATTATCTCATCTCAAAATGAAATATCAATATCAATAACTGGCGGTGCCCCAGCATGGCCAGAGCTCATGAGCTGAAACTAGATAAAAT
>NW_026371055.1:0-222 GCF_001194135.2 Octopus bimaculoides | reverse complement strand
ACCTGGTCGTATAACGGGGGTTGGTATCGATTAACTCCTTCGTTTTGTCGCCCTTAATCTCAGTTGGCCAGTCAGAACGAGGTGCGTTTTCATAGATAGATGGATGGATGGATGGATGGCTGGATGGATGGATGGATGGATGGATGGATAGATAGCTATAGACAGACAGACAGGCAGACAGATAGATAGATAAGAAGTAGACAGACAGACAGACATACAGAC
>NW_026371054.1:0-352 GCF_001194135.2 Octopus bimaculoides | reverse complement strand
TGTATGTATGTACGTATGTATATATACATATGTATATCTGTATGCATATGTATGCATGTATATATATACATATATATTAATATTCATACATACATACACACATATATATATATATAAAGTAGTTGTATGGTGTCGACTTAATGTGACAGTCCCATGAAGGGAATAAAACTATTGTTTGTCCACCCCTCAATGCTTGACAACCGATGTTGGTTTGTTCATGTTTCGTAACATAGCGGTTCGGGAAAAGAGACCGATAGAATAAGAACCAGGCTTGCAAAGAATAGGTCCTGGGGTCGATTTGTTGGACTAAATGCGGTGCTCCAGCATGGACGCAAGTCAAATGACTGAAACA
>NW_026371053.1:0-489 GCF_001194135.2 Octopus bimaculoides | reverse complement strand
ATTATTATTATTATTATTATTATTATTATTATTATTATTATTTCTATTGTGCTACTTCTTTTTTTGTTTTGTTTATTTAATAAAAGAGTTACTTCTCATCTACAGGGTAATCAATAGGACACGTGAACAGGTAATAGCACCATTTTTCAAGTGTTATAAGCTGAATTAAATAAAATAACATACGTACCATTATTTCTCGGAAGACGATGCTGCAATAACAATGATCAGTGTAAAGAAAAATATGAAATAGAATCAAGCTCTACGACATTGTGTCAGTATGTGTGCATTGTGTGTGTATCTATACATATGTGTGTGTGTGTGTGTGTATTGTATAAGTATGTGTGTACGTATGTGTATTAAGTACTAGACACATCGATCCAGCACCTCTTGCTCCTTTTACTTTATATATATACAGTATATATATAAATATACATATGTGTGTGAGCGTGTTGTATGTGTGGGTATGTATATATATATGTATATATATAT
>NW_026371052.1:0-611 GCF_001194135.2 Octopus bimaculoides | reverse complement strand
TGGCAATATGACCATCCCCAAGTACAACAACATATATATATATTCTTTTATTTTTTATTCTTTTCTTGGTTTCAGTCATTTGACTGCAGTCATGCTGGAGCACTGCCTTTAGTTGAACAAATTGACCCCAGGACTTATTCTTTGTAACCCTAGTACTTATTCTATCGGTCTCTTTTGCCGAACTGCTAAGTTATGGGAATGTAAACATACCAACATTGGTTGTCACGCAATGGTAGAAGGGATAAACATAGACACACAAACATATATACATGTATACAACAGGCTTTTTTCAGTTTCCATCTACCAAATCCACTCACAAGGCTTTGGTTGGCTCGAGGCTATAGTAGAAGACACTTTCCCAAGGTGTCACACAGTGGGACTCAACCCAGAACCATGTGGTTGAGAAGCAAGCTTCTTACCACACAGCCACGCCTGTACCTATATATATATTTATATTTATATATTATTAAATAATAAAATGAATGATATATATCTGGTAGCTTACTGGTAAAGCACAGTCACTTTAACAGTGTTTGTTATGTATTTGGTCAATGAGAGACAGAAGATGGGAGATAGAATTTTTATTAATCCCGACAATTGTTTCAACCCAT
>NW_026371051.1:0-288 GCF_001194135.2 Octopus bimaculoides | reverse complement strand
GTGTGTGTGTGTGTGCGTCCGTTATTGTGTGCATATGTAAATAAACCTATCGGTCATCCAAACTTCGAAGTCACAGATTATCCTTTGAAATAATTTTTCTACTCTATTTAAACAGATCCTGTTGTCAGTCAATGAATATTTTGCAATATCTGATGTGTATCTCTACATAAAACATTACCACATTCAAAACCTTGATTGTTGATTTGTTCGGCTAAAGGCGGTGCTCCAGCATTGCTGCAGTCAAATGACTGAACCTAGAGAAAGAAAGAATAAAAGAATATGTATATA
>NW_026371049.1:0-281 GCF_001194135.2 Octopus bimaculoides | reverse complement strand
CTGCCAGATCAGATTGGAGTCTGGTGTAGCCATCTGGTTCACCAGTCCTCTGTCTAATCGTCCAATCCATGCTAGCGTAGAAAGCGGACTTTAAATGATGATGATAATGATGATGTGTGTGTGTATATATATATAGATATAAATATGTATGTATGTGTGTATATATAAATATATATGTGTATAAATATATATGTATGTGTGTGTATATATAAATATATATGTTTATAAATATATATGTATGTGTGTGTATATATATATAAATATATATGTATATAAATATG
>NW_026371048.1:0-361 GCF_001194135.2 Octopus bimaculoides | reverse complement strand
TAGAAGACACTTGCCCAAGGTGCCACGCAGTGGGACTGAACCCGGAACAAAAATGTTACCATTTCCTACATCAAGAAGGTAATTAGCAAATTGTCTTTCATCAGAAATACCTTCTGTAAGAAGTCTTAGATTGCACATGATTGCAAAGAAAAGATCTCTTTAGTGTTGCATTAACAATTTGTGATCTGACACCATTATTTTGAAGTAGAATATTCTCTTCTTGAGATACCTTAACCAGCGGAAACAGAATCATGTCTATGTCTCCATGCATATTCAGGCATCTGTTTCAGTCACTTTGCCCTGGTTTTATCTGATTCAGTTGCCCATCTTTCTCTCTGCTGTTGAGCCTTTGCTGCTAAAT
>NW_026371047.1:0-414 GCF_001194135.2 Octopus bimaculoides | reverse complement strand
AAGTGCTCAAATGAAATTGAGACGGAGATAAAAAAGAAAAAAAACATTGATCAGAGAACAAATATCAAATGCGACTGAACGACTTTATATAATATCACGCTTCCATACATTTCATCATATATAAATATTACCATGGCCTTCAACATATAAAAGGAATACATGTATAAAAACTCAGAAGGTAAAAAATACTATATGCACATAAAAATATAAATATATAGAACGGCCTACCAAGAAAAGGTATTTCCAATCGACTAAAAATAAGTATTTTTAGTCGATTGTATACACCTTTTCTTGATAGGCCGTTCTATATATTTGTATTTTTAAGTGCTTATATATTTTTTACCTTCTGAGTTTATATGTATTCCTTGTTTTCACTGTCCATTTTTTCCTGTCTTGGTTTGTGTTTGCCACCTT
>NW_026371046.1:0-598 GCF_001194135.2 Octopus bimaculoides | reverse complement strand
TATATATACATATATATGCATATATTTGTTTACATGGATATTGGCAAGAGTTTAAGCATGCGTCAACTCGATACACACATGTGTGTATGCGTTCATTTGTCTGGTTTTGTGAGTTTTCATTTTTTTCATGTTTAACGGTGTAAATCGTAGATGCGTTCCACGTTGAAACACCTAACTTAACGCATCGATAATTCAGAATTCGTAAAATTATATACCATACTGTAATAATTACAGAGGTCGCAATGATCGATTGAAATCCTTCAAGAATATGCCCCAGCATGGCCGTAGCGAATGAAAGAAATCTGTGATATAATAAAATACCACTTCTCTAAATAGACAGACACCGAGCAGACCATGACAGCTGTAGCTTTATATCTGCAATAGCTTCAATATTGACCTTTAACAGTGATTCCTGAAGCAGAGCGTGACATCAAACAGCGCCAGACAATAGCAATTGCTAATATTTCATTCAAATAAATAATTTCACAGAGACGACTACGTGAAGTTCAAAACTAAAGGTTGATATTGTGTTGTGCATTCAAAAGATAGATAGTTTGGGCAATTGTTAGTAGAAATATGTATGTATGTATATATATAT
>NW_026371045.1:0-208 GCF_001194135.2 Octopus bimaculoides | reverse complement strand
GATCTTGTGCATTGTTTATAAATTATTACTTTAATTTTCCTACAGTACAATGTTGGTTGAAAGAATTTGTTCTGGAATTATTCCAATGTTTTTCTCTGTTTTTGAATCAAACGTCTGAAACTTGATGTTGCTGTAGATGTAGAGAAGCAAAACAACCTATTGCTTCAGGAAGTCAGGCAATATCCAGTTTGATTGAAGAGTCAATTAC
>NW_026371043.1:0-337 GCF_001194135.2 Octopus bimaculoides | reverse complement strand
CAAATCTTTAAGCACACAAATTAGCTTCTGAAAGGGAGCAACGTAACGGATGATAAGCTCTTTGCAGGATACTCAAAATAATGAAAATAATGTGGTAGCAGTAGTACCAAACTTTTTACTGTCTAACAATTGTTTTCAAATTAAACAATCTCCGCCAGTAAAAGTATAAATGTACAAATGTGTGTTGTCTTCATTCATTCACTAAAGAAAAGAAACTTTTCAAGTTTTAAAGAAGCACTTTCGAGATTTTCCAAGATATATGTCTATGAACGTTTTCAGTTCAAGTGGCATATTGTTGTTGGCACTCCGTCGCTTACGACGTCGAGGGTTCCAGTTG
>NW_026371042.1:0-261 GCF_001194135.2 Octopus bimaculoides | reverse complement strand
ATTTCTCCTCATACATTCTGAGAAGTGAAAGTGGGGTAGATTCAGAATATATTTTGAGAATATGCACTTTCAAGTCTTCTTCAAAATTGCAGCCACTTGAAAAGAAATGTTCTTGTGCCTGACGTCGAATCTGTGCCCATTAAACTTTTTGTTTAATTGTTCCGTTGTACAACCAACATAAATCAAGTTGTGTTTCATGCATTCTGCAGCATACACTAAATGGGAATCTTTACAGGTTCCCCCTTCTGTATAAATCATAAC
>NW_026371041.1:0-259 GCF_001194135.2 Octopus bimaculoides | reverse complement strand
ATAGTGATTGCTTCTCTTCGCCAATGGTGCAATTGAAATCTTTCTTTGTTCACTGAAGTATCTTAGTCTTGTATATACATACATACATAATTATAGACATACATACGTATGTGAAAGTATATATATGTGTGCATATATTTGGTGATACGTATGAATATGTGCATATATATATATGTATACATGTGTATACATATGTACACATATGCATACGTATATATATTATATATATACATATATATACATATATATATATATATAT
>NW_026371040.1:0-275 GCF_001194135.2 Octopus bimaculoides | reverse complement strand
ATATATATAAGCATATACATATATATATACATATACATACATATATGTATATATATATATATGTGTGTATGTCTATTTGTGTATATATGTGTATGTATATATGTATGTATGTATGTATGTATGTATCTATCTCTTTATATATACTTACTTATATACACAGATAAATATATGTAAGTATATATATATATGTACATACGTACGTCTGTATGTTTGTATGTATGTATATATGCATGTATGTGTATATGTATGATATATATATATATATATATATATAT
>NW_026371039.1:0-590 GCF_001194135.2 Octopus bimaculoides | reverse complement strand
AATCTCCGTACTCGAAAATGGGGGATTCTGCAAAAAAGAAAAAAAAACAACGAAAGTGGGGTCCGCATTCTTTACGTCCACCCAATTTGCCTTTATCACTTAGAAGTTTTGAAGTTTGGTTGAAGGACATATAAAGAAGGGAACAGAAACAGATGTTCAAAATAGACATTGATATATCTTACTTTTTCTTTATCTTTTTCACCTCGCTCACTATTATTATTATTGTCTTTCCATTTTACAACTTGTTTGTAAATATCTGATTTTTCCCTATTACCCCATTTGTATTCTCCCTTATTGTATCTTTTATTTTATTAAAATTTTTTGATGTTCTTCCAAAAATTCCTCATACTGATGAGACTGACAATGCATAAATTTAATTATAATTACTATGATTATAATTTCTTTCTTACATATTTGTATTGTCTTTCGAAACGTGCGTATGTATTGAATCCAATTTTGTATTAAATCTAATTTTGATTCAACATCTTTCTCCATTTTTTTAATACTTGTTTATGGTATATTTACACCTATAACGAAATCTTTCAACTATTATTTTCATATTCTTATTACTTGCTCTGGCTGATTTTTAT
>NW_026371038.1:0-200 GCF_001194135.2 Octopus bimaculoides | reverse complement strand
CCACATAGAGAACATATCCTTATAGATATATATATATATACACACACACACGACGTGTGTCTTTCAGTTTTCGTCTACCAAATCCACTTACAAGGCTCTGGTCAGCCCTAGGCTGTAGATGAAACTCTTGCCCAAGGTATCAGACAGTGAGACTGAACCCGGAACCATGTGGTTGGGAAGCAAGTTTCTTACGACACAGC
>NW_026371037.1:1656-2198 GCF_001194135.2 Octopus bimaculoides | reverse complement strand
ATACCCGCCCACGCACACGCACCGCACACCACCACCCACATACCCACACCCACACACACATATACCTATACTTAGATACCCACACCAATATATATCTATATGTATTTTTTATGTATAACTACATACACACAAACACATATACACACAAACACATATATACACTCACATATGCATGCATATACATATACACACATACACATACACATGCATATGCACCCACATAAACGCGCACAGATACACACACACCGGTAATTCCTATTTATAAAATGCATACGTATGCCTATACATATGTAGATATCTGTAAGCTTTAAACGTTATTTTATTAACTAGGTGACCCTTGGAAAAAAGTATGGAAAATAATTCCAAGTTACATAACGAACAAGTACTTTTACCCTTGTCGTACGGCATCGATTTGCCTACTAACAACCATATATATACAAAAACTCACCTATGAGCTTTTTGCTAAGACTGTTAACAGATACTATATATTTTGTAAAATTTGTTTTATAAAAGTATATACTTAATATATATATATATATATA
>NW_026371037.1:0-769 GCF_001194135.2 Octopus bimaculoides | reverse complement strand
AAAACAAGTGGTGTAGACAACAAACAGATGTATTAGTTTAAGGCCTTGGAAGTGAAAAGTCTTTAACGTTTTGAGCCTACGCTCTTCCACAGAAAGGATCACAGAAAGAAACAAGGAGAGAAAATAAAGAATGTGTAGTGGCTAGCGATCTATCATGGCAAATGCTGGACAGAAAGGTCCCACAGGAGAGTTAGGAAGAAGGAGAGATAATAAAGTAGTGGTGATCCCAAAACAAAGGTGTACGTGTGTGTGTATAAGAGAGTATGTATGTGCATGTTTCCACATGCACATACATACTCTCTTATACACACACACAAGTGAGACCATAATCCAAGGCCTCTGCCAGGGGTGTAGCCAGCCCACTTATGCGTACCTTTCCTTCATTGGACACTAAACTCCACTTGTGAAGACTTGTTGAGGCAAGTGAAATCGAAATCAAACTAAATTCAATGACTGACATCCATGCCAACATCTCCTTGATTGGACACTAAACTCAGCTTGCGAAGACCTGTTGGGGCAAGTGAAAGCGAAAGCGTGATGGCACCTGTACCAGTGGAGTGCTAAGAGCACTGTCTGAGTGTAATCGTTGCCAGAGCAGCTGTCTGGCTTCTGTGTCAGTGGCATGTAAATAGCACCATTTGAGCATGATCGTTACCAGCATTACCTTCCTGGCACTTGTGCCGGTGGTACATGAAAAGATATTCGAGCAAGGTCATTGCCAGTGCCGCTGTACTGGCTCCTGTGCAGGTGGCACATAAAATACACCATT
>NW_026371036.1:0-1188 GCF_001194135.2 Octopus bimaculoides | reverse complement strand
GAAAATAGCTTTTTGCTAGATCTGATGTCTTTCGGCTGAAATGGAAAGTAATTTTACCATTTTCACCTGAATCAGCATCAGTTACAGACAAAACAATGATGGGTTTGGATTTGTGGTGTGTACTTTGTATGGATATATTGTATAGAGGTTTAGAAAACTCTGGTGGGTTGTCATTAACATCTATTATGGAAATATTTATATTCAAAATACCTTGTTTTGCTGGTGAACCTCCATCTTTAGCTATGACTTGTAATAAATATGTGTCTTTGATTTCTCTGTCCAATGATTCTTTCAAAACTATTTTAAGAGAAGAAATACCATCAGCTCTTTTAGACACTGACAGAGAGAATGGTTCTCCATTCTTTGATTTTAATTTATATTGTATTAATGAATTCTGAAATCCAACATCTTTGTCTATGGCATTTGGTAGTGATACTTTAGAACCTTTACGGTCATTTTCACCAAACTGTATATTCACATTCTTTATGAGAAACTCCGGCTCATGGTCATTTATATCTTCTATTACAATTTTGACTTTTAATATTTTTGTGAAACTATCCACCTTCTTTATAATAATTTTCACAGTTCTAGAACATTCTTTGTTGAATGTGCAGAGATCTTCTGCATCCAGTATCTGAGCAGTATACAGTTTACCTGTTTTGGTGATATTAAATAACTGTGCCACCTTTCGTTTGAATTGACTGAATGTTATCAAATGTTGGTCAGATGGTTTAACATTGTCTAAAAGTTTAGAATCAGCAGCAATGTCTGCTACATATGTTCCTGGACTTCTCTCTTCTTCCACATGGTAGGTAAGGTCTATGGTCAATACACAGTGGACCATTGATAACACAATAGACAACGATAATAACATATTGCTACTGTATTTTTGTTAAAGATGCCACATGTATGTAGAGGATTCAACCTGAAAATGAAATATATTTTGATGAATTATTATAAGACATAAAATAGTTTAAAATACTGTAATGTACATTGATATTGCAAAATATTTGCTGCATGTTGACCTTCTGTCCTTAAGACCATTCATCCAAATTCCAAATATCTTTAATCCATCCTATTGTGCAAGGACAACCAAAGTATGGGAATAAAATTGGTTCCAAAAGCACCTTGTCTTTACGGGGTAAGGCAATTGGACTCAGCTGTTTGAATGATGACAATTTGGCATAG
>NW_026371035.1:0-295 GCF_001194135.2 Octopus bimaculoides | reverse complement strand
TGCTGGTGGTGCTGGTGGTGGTGATGGTGGTGCTGGTGCTGGTGTTGGTGGGGAAGTGAAAGGTGAGTGTCAGAGAAGATAAATGAGAAAGCGGCGACTAAATTGTATGTGTACATACACATAGAATATATGTGTCTGTGTTTGTGTGTGTGCATGCGCAAATACACATGCATGTATGTGTGTGTGTATTTGTGTGTATGTGCATGTGCGTGTGCATGTGCGTGAGTGCGTGTGTGTGTGTGTGTCTCTCTCTCTCTATGAATGTGTGAATATATATATATATATATATATATAT
>NW_026371034.1:0-399 GCF_001194135.2 Octopus bimaculoides | reverse complement strand
TGCAGGCCAAGAGCAACGACCGAAGTTCCGTAGCTCTTGACTCTCGAACGTTCAGGCCAAGAGCAACGAGCAACGAAGGAAGTCCGTAGCTCTTGGCTCTCGAACGAACGTACATCCGTGCAGGCCAAGAGTACCGAACGAAGTTCCGTAGCTCCTGGCTCTCAAACGAACGTACGAACGTGCAGGCCTCCCTCGGCACGTACGTCCGTTCAAATGGAATATGAATGTAAGTGCGTCCGTTCAGCCTCCATCTGCACGTACGTCCCTTCGAGATGAATATGAACGTATGTGCGTCCGCTCAGCCTCCCTCTGCACGTGCGTCCGTTCGAACGGAATATGAACGTACGTGCGTCCGTTCAGCCTCCCTCTGCACGAACGTCCGTTCAAGCCGAAAACGAA
>NW_026371033.1:0-226 GCF_001194135.2 Octopus bimaculoides | reverse complement strand
AATATATCTATATATATATATCTGGATATGTTGTGCATATGCTTATATTTAAATATATAAATTGCTTGAACGTACAATTGTGTGTGCATATATATATGCGTACTCCCACACGCTCATGTATGTATATGTATATATACATATATAATGGATATGTGTATGTATGCACATTAACTTACGTACATGCACATACAAATGTGCATGTACGTAAGTTTGTATATATATATAT
>NW_026371032.1:0-219 GCF_001194135.2 Octopus bimaculoides | reverse complement strand
AACAACAACAACAACAATAATAATAATAATAATAATAATAATAATAATGTAACGTGTATGAATTAAAGCAGACACAGAACAGTGATGACGGTGACGACTATGATGATGATGATGATGATGACGATTATGATGATGATGATGAAGATGAACAAGAACAACATCAAGAAAGCAACAACAACAACAATAATAATAATAATAAATAATAATAATAATAATAAT
>NW_026371031.1:0-348 GCF_001194135.2 Octopus bimaculoides | reverse complement strand
ATTATTATTATTATTGCCTTTACACAGCTTCTAATGCTGGAGATGTACTAAGTTGTCAGCTGTCCACTACCAGTGAACTAAGGTAACACCTCTTATTTTTCGAGCACCTTCCGGAGTATTCGAGCGGTTCCAAGCAGTGTTGTTCTCTTTGCAAGTGTTCCATCCTTATTGCAACCCCTATTTGTTCCATGTACTTCTGAAGATTTTTACTCACTCTTCCCAGGGCTCCAACAATTATTGGTACTACTACCACCTTTTTCAACTGCTTAACTTCCCAAACTAACCTGTCATATCTATCGACTTTTATTTCTTCCTTATTGCATACCTTGTTGTCAGCTGGGCATGCTA
>NW_026371030.1:0-364 GCF_001194135.2 Octopus bimaculoides | reverse complement strand
TATATATATATATATATATTATATATATATATATATATATGTATATATACGTGTGTATGTGTGTATGCATATTTGAGTGTTTGCGTCTGTGTTTGTGTCCCCCACCCGCCATCGGTTGACAACCAATGTTGGTGTGTTTACGTCCCCGTAACTTAGCAGTTCGGGAAAAGTAACCGATAGAATTTTTGATAGACTTCCAAAGAATAAGTTCTGAAGTCGATGTGCTCGACTCCAACCCCTTAAAATTGTACTCCAGCATGGCCACAGTCAAATGACCGAAACAAGTAAAAATATGAAAGAATAATGTATATATATATAGCTTCGAGCCGACCAAAGCCTTGTGAGTGGATTTGGTAGACGGAAA
>NW_026371029.1:0-272 GCF_001194135.2 Octopus bimaculoides | reverse complement strand
AATAAGTCTTCGCAAGCTGAGTTTCGTGTCCCAATGAAGGAGACGACGTTAGCATGGGTGCCAGTCGTCGAGTTTAGTATCCAATTTAACTCGATTTCGATTTCACTTGCCTCAACAGGTCTTCGCAAGTGGAGTTTAGTGTCCAATTTAACTCGATTTCGATTTCACTTGCCTCAACAGGTCTTCGCAAGTGGAATTTGGTGTCCAATAAAGGAAGGTACACATAAGTGAACTGGCTGAGGCCTTAGATTTAGGTCTCACTTGGCTTGCCG
>NW_026371028.1:0-266 GCF_001194135.2 Octopus bimaculoides | reverse complement strand
GGCAAATATACTTCACGATGTCGTGCAGCTACTGTTTATACTTCGCTCAGAGATTTATTATTGTTTATATATATATATATAAATTTAGTAAATGTAGTAAAACGCATATGTTAACTGAATACTTATATTTCCAACATATGTTTCGAAGATTACAAATTATACCTTCCATAGGAGTAGGTGATGTTGATAAGAATGTAAGAACCCATAAGAATGAGAACTCATATTCGGTTAAAATGTCTTACGTTTAAGCTGGTTCCCATGCATTT
>NW_026371027.1:0-665 GCF_001194135.2 Octopus bimaculoides | reverse complement strand
TATGGAGTGGGGTGGGGTGGGAGTTGCTCAGGGCAGGGATGAGAGCGAAGAAGCAGTAAAGGTTGTGTAAAGAGTAAACTTACAACAACAGATGCCATCGGCTCACTATGGTTCCTGTAGGGGAGTAGGGGAGTTCATAGGGAGAAGAATAAGGTCATTTTGGAGGGGTAAGGGGTACAGACAGACAGACAGACAGACAGACAGAGAGTGTATGTACATGGCTGTGTTTGTGTTTATATATATATATATATGAGTGTGGGTGTATGTGTTTATAGATATGTATGTGTGTATGTGTTTATATACATGTGTGTGTGTATTTCTAAATGTGTGTGTGTTTTATATATATATATATATATATATATATATATACATATATATATAATATAGATATATATAGATATATATGTATATACGTACATGTACGTGTGTGTGTGTGTGTGTGTGTGACTCTTTTTCTCTCTATATATGAGTGTGCATCTAAGTATCTTTCTCTCGGTACATGTGTATGTGTGAGAGGGCGAGAAAGAGGGGAGGGGAAAAGGTGACGGAAAACATGAGGGGTTAGAGAGAGAGGTGTGTATTTATACAGAACGACAGATATAACATACATACATATATACACATACATACATACATTCATATATATACATACATACATGCATGCA
>NW_026371026.1:0-391 GCF_001194135.2 Octopus bimaculoides | reverse complement strand
GTATTTATGTATATAAGATATTTCATCATCATCATCATTATCATCATTTAATATCCGTTGTCTATGCTGGCATGGGTTGGACGGTTTGACCAAGGCTGGTAAGCTGGAAGGCTGCACCAGACTCCAGTCTTATTTGGCATGGTTTTCTACGGCTGGATGCCCTTCCTAACGCCAACCATTCCAAGAGTGTAAATGGGTGCTTATTTATACATATATATTATATACATATACACAGACAGACACACACATACGCACACATGCATATACGTTTAAATATTCATTATGTGTATTTGTGTGAGTGTGTGTGTGTATGTGTGTACATGTGTGTGTGTGTGTTTGTGTGTATGTTGGTATATCTGTTATATATATATATATATATATATATATATAT
>NW_026371025.1:0-501 GCF_001194135.2 Octopus bimaculoides | reverse complement strand
ATATCTATATATATGCACATAGACACACACATATATGTATACACACACGAACTTATATATATACATATATATATACAGGTTGCGATGGGTAAATTGTCGGCGTTTTATATTTTTAATTCCGTGCATACGCGTTGTTTGTTTTGGGTTTTTGTCGTCTAGACAGTATAGTAGAGTTATTTGGGCACCGTCTGTGAGAAAACAGCACCATGATCCTAGTCACTCTACTAGAAATGTTGATATGATATGCTCTTCTGCGCCGGAATCCCTAATGCGAATATTTCGGAGTGTTTGGGTGCCAATCTCAGGTCAGTGCAATATGAGGAAATATACCAAGAGTGATGACAATCAAATATCCAATGAATCAACATCATGGTGTTTAGAGTGATCACTAGTGATGGCGACGTTATGTCTCCATTCATTTTCCCACACGACCTCACACTCAACACAGAGACCTACATCAAGTGCCTGGAGGAGGTTGTGCTGCCCTGGGTCAAGAGGGTG
>NW_026371024.1:0-337 GCF_001194135.2 Octopus bimaculoides | reverse complement strand
TATATATTAGTTACAGGATGCATTAGAATCTAGTCACATGAATGAATATGCTGGGTAACGATTTATTGAATTACAGCTGATTGAAACCGTTTGTTGGTAGTTTACTGCAGGTATGTGTTATACAACGAAGAAATGACACATAATCGTAGATCCGACACAGGGATGGTTTCAGGTGTGGCATCCTGTTAGTTGGTGATTAGGTCATCTTAAAAGTTTTAGCTTTCCTCTTTATATATGCTTAAAATGTTACTTGAGGATGGTGCAATTGTGCTAAATTGAAATCTATGTATGCATCAATAAAACGCTGCCGAAACAGCTACAGCAAATTTTAAACTCC
>NW_026371023.1:0-613 GCF_001194135.2 Octopus bimaculoides | reverse complement strand
GGTCGATAAATCAAGTACCAGTTACGCACTGGGGTCGGTGTAATCGACTTCATCCCTTTGCCTGTCTTTGTTTGTCCCATCTATGTTTAGCCCCTTGTGGGCAATAAAGAAATAAGAAATGTTAGCACGCCGGGCGAAATGCTTAGCGGTATTTCGTCTGTCTTTACGTTCTGAGTTCAAATTCCGCCGAGGTCAACTTTACCTTTCATCCTTTCAGAGACGATAAATTAAGTACCAGTTACGCACTGGGGTCGACCTAATCGACTGGGCCCCTCCCACAAAATTTCAGGCCTTGTGCCCGGAGTAGAAAAGAATTTTGTTACGCTCATCGATATTTTATTCATATTGTTACGAATTGATAGGTACACACATTTGTATGTATGTACGAAATTTGCGTATGTCTCATCGATTTCGTTTGTCAACTATTTTCCATTCCAATACTCTCTTCTATACGATTCGCAAGTACGCGGTTCTAACTAATCATATTAATACAAGACAAATATGAGAAAAAGTCAGGTAAATAAGATGGACCTGGTGTAGGAAGAATTGAATTAGATAATTAGTTCCGTTCCACCTCGAGAATTCTGTTTGTTATTACAAGAAAGCTTCCATT
>NW_026371022.1:0-464 GCF_001194135.2 Octopus bimaculoides | reverse complement strand
TATGTATGTATGTATGTATGTATGTATGTATGTATGTGTGTATATATATAGGATCCTTCAATGAGCTCTAATTCTTGCTTGAGACGTGGGGGCGCCGTCGTGACACACGACGTGATTTTGGCATCTAAATCTGCACATAATTCTGTCCATGATTCCGGAAGGATTCCAGTGTTTTTTTTTTTAGATATTTTTCTCTGACAAGTGCTTACTAGCTCCTCATTGAAGACTTCTGTCTCTCTCTTTCTCTCTCTCTCTGTCCCTTGCCTTCTCTTTTCCTTTGCCCTCTCTTTTCCCTTGCTCTCTCTCTCTCTCTCTCTCTCTCACTCACTCCCCGTCTTCTTCGCTGCCCACCCACATATACATACGCAAAACCGTACATACGTACATACGTACTATTTACATATATACATGGAATGTATGTATACACACACACATATACATACATACATACATACATACATACA
>NW_026371021.1:0-267 GCF_001194135.2 Octopus bimaculoides | reverse complement strand
GGATTTCTTCCGGTATAAGGGAGATAATCGAAATGTAGAAGTTGGTAGATCTTGATTAATTTATCATGGTTTGGTTTGGAAGTTAGGTTTTTCTCAATAATTTTTTCCTCTCAGTGAGGTGAATTTCCTTATTTAAAAGTGTTAGCAATGGTTAAATTTGGGTTTATATTTTTGAATGAAGAAGGCTTCCTTATTCAATCTAATTTGTGTTGGTGTATTAATGGCACATTGATAAAAAGGAAAGATTATAAATTGTGGTAGCATTTG
>NW_026371020.1:0-288 GCF_001194135.2 Octopus bimaculoides | reverse complement strand
TTGCTTCCCAACCATATGGTTCAGGATTCAGTCCCACTGCGTGGTAACTTGGACAACTGCCTTCTACAATAGCCCCGGGGCGACCAAAGCCATGCGTGTGGATTTGGCTGACGGAAACTGAAAGAAGCCGGTTGTATATGTATGTGTGTTACCACCGCTTGACTACCGATGCTGGTGTACGTACGTCCCCATAACTTAACGGTTCGGTAAAAGAGGCTAATAGAATAGGATCTATTTTAAAACGGGGGCAGCAGTTTTCATTTATGTTTTATGTAGTGTTTTTGGTAC
>NW_026371019.1:0-277 GCF_001194135.2 Octopus bimaculoides | reverse complement strand
TTATTTATTTATGGGTTTCAGCCAAGTGGCTGCGGTCATGCTGGTGCAATCTTTACTCCTGAGTTCCCTGCTCATTTTCATGCTTTAGACATGAGAGCAGGGTACTCAAATTTGAATAAACGGATAAACTTTTCTCTTTTTTTATGCCCAAATACTTACACACACACACATTTTTGCTGATTTAACTCCTAGTACTGGATTAATGAGTCATTCACGTGAAAAGACATTCGAGCGAGTTCATTGTCAGTCCCGCTGGACTGGCTCCTGTGCAGGTGGC
>NW_026371018.1:0-464 GCF_001194135.2 Octopus bimaculoides | reverse complement strand
TTACCATATTTCTGTTCAAAAACACCGCTTTTGTTTTAGTTAATTCTGAAAATGGGGACAGTCCAACCAAAGTTTTGTGAGTAGATTTGGTACACGGAAACTGAAAGGAGCCCATTGTATAAATATAATATATATATAAATATATTAAGACATTTCTTAACATGAAACCAATAGTAGCCTTAATTTACAAATAAAGAAATTATATCCACCAATGCTATGTTGAGCACTCATTTTCATCGTTCGACGCCACTACACATTCTTTTTTTTCTTTCCTTGTTTCTGTCTGTGTTCCTTTCTGTGGAAGAGCATAGGCTAGGAACGTTAAAAACTTTTTCACTTCCCTAGCGTTGTACTAATACATCTGTTTGTTGTCTACACCACTTGTCTTCGTCTTTTGCTTTTTTTTTGTGAATTCTCCCCATATATATCTATAAGTCAGTAAATGGTGGGGTTGTGTTAACCGC
>NW_026371017.1:0-306 GCF_001194135.2 Octopus bimaculoides | reverse complement strand
ATATATATATATATATATATATATATATATATACATTTCATACGTATACGATATATGTTTGCATAAGAATACCCACACATACACACACACACACACACATACAAAGAACCATACCAACACAAATACTTATATATGTATGACTGTATGTGTATGCATATATATATATGTATACGTACATATGTAAATCCACTATGCAGACATGTACATGCAAATGCAAGGGTGTGTGTGTGTGTGTGTATATATATATATACATATATATATGTGTACACACAAACACACACACATATATATATATATATATATATA
>NW_026371016.1:0-469 GCF_001194135.2 Octopus bimaculoides | reverse complement strand
TATATATATATATATATATATAGATAGATAGATAGATAGATAGATCTGTATATTCAAATATAAAGTATATATGTATGTATATACATATGCAGATACACAAAAGCACACACACACACACATACACAGGCGTTGTTAAATTTCGTGTGAACTAGAAGCCGATGGCTATGCACTTGTGTATTTAATTATGGTCGATGATTACTTCATTTATTGTCTCATAGGGCGGGATTAATTCATGAATTAAATCGTAACTAAATTTCTAAAGGAATTTTCCATTGACATTCCAGTTGTATTAATAAAAGTTTTATTATGATAAAAATCGGGCAATTCTATTCGACTCAGCAGTAATGAAGCGACCGAGCCATGACGCCATCCGAATTTGCGCGTGCGCCCGTGTTTGTGTGTAAAAACAATATCTTATCGTTTTTTTTTTTTATTTGCTTTAGACATTAGACTGCAGCCATACTGGGGC
>NW_026371015.1:1339-2407 GCF_001194135.2 Octopus bimaculoides | reverse complement strand
TTTCATATCGAATGCATCCCGAAAGAAAATTTTCGCTGATATGGATTGAGAATGCACGCACTCACTCACCTCAGCTTATTCCGTAGCTCCCACTCATTCACACTTATGTATACACCCTCACGCACACTACATCAGTCACGCAACGACTGGCACATTCACGTGCACTCTGACTCACACTGCCTCAGTCACGCAACGACAGCACACTGTGCACGCAAAGCGACACCGCTATTCGAACTCAACCGAATAAATCCTGTCCTGTATATATTCCCAGAATTCTCTCTCCTGATATGCGCAATTATGCTCAGCTTTACATCACATTCACCAACATAAATACTTTCCACAATCCTGAACATTGTTTTCTCACTTTGCAAATGTTTATTTGCATGCCTTCTTTTTTTCTTAATGCATTCATGTTGTTTTGTTTTTCTTGTGTTTGGATATTGAATATTTTACTTTGCATTTTTCATTCCTCCTGGCATAGAGGGCATTCAACACAGCATTACCATTTCACAGCTCTGTATTTGTCATCTGATAAAATAATGACAAGTTGAAGATTCTTCTGGATAGTTTGTCCTAAATATTTTCAACCGGAGAGGATAATCATTCCTCCTGCTTGTCAGTATTGACTTGCAGTCTGCAGTGGGGTATTAACACACGAAAGAGCTATTTTGTCGTCGTAGCATAGCACCCTTGTGGGATCTAGTTTAAAACGGGGGCACCAGTATTTTCTTAACGAAACACTTTGAAACTTGGGACACTGGTAGAATGTGTCATATAAAACATCTTTTTCTCTTAGTCTTCTTAACAAAAAAACGTACATCGCAAGTTATTTCATGTTAAAGTTGTCGTATTTCTGTAATTTCAGTCTGTATTCGTCCATTCAGTCGAATACAGTAAGTGCTGACTACGTAAACAAACGATTCTCAAACGATTCTGGCGGTGATAAAATTATTATTTCCTTGTCAAAAAATGGCTGAAGCATATTGGCAGTAGGGTTAGGGTTAGGGTTAGGCAGTAGCTAATAAACCTTTCATACAGTTCAGGCAGATGTTAACGAAATAAACACGC
>NW_026371015.1:0-831 GCF_001194135.2 Octopus bimaculoides | reverse complement strand
CTCTGCTTCGTATAAACAACTAAAATATATAGTAAGTCATGCAATTTCGTCCTGTCTCGCTACATCATTTAAGAGTTTTACATATACATATACAAAAACAAATTCTCATTACTTCTTACAAGTACTTATTACAGTTTGAATAAATTATTATGTGTTTTAAACCAGCCTTTGTGAACTTTCTTTATTTTCACCACTTGCAATGCAGCACACATTGGGGTCATTTATTTTAACATACACGTGGACTTTTACACGCCAGTATCAGCTCTACCTGCAACCTCACCGACGCACTACTTCAGTTGAATATAACCATGTATGAAGTGGTCTCAGGTACCACTACAAGGCGAATTTGTAGACGTCAGTAAAGTGATAGAGAGTACTAAGTAGTACCATAATTACTAGAAATAAGAGTTAAATCAACTCAATAGCCACAGAAGCACTACCTTAATGACTGACAAAGGAGACAAGCTCGATAGTAGACATAGACAGAACATCGGTGATTTCGAATTTTGATGCAGAGCATCTGAATTCTCATCGGTAGTTCTTACCACACCTAGGGTTAAACTCAACTGACCTTATCAGCTTATAAGAAATCCATTGAACCCATAAGCTGGTTTTAAAAACGGTAAAGGTGAAAATTACAAATAACATGGGTGGCTTATTAGCAATTTAACAACCTAAAGGCAAATTTATAGACGTCACTAAAATAACAGATGGTACTAAGTAGTACCAGCATTGCTAGAAATATGAGTCAAACCAACTTAATAACAACAGAAGTACTATCTTAATGACTGACAAGGGAGACATATATATATATATATATATATATATATA
>NW_026371014.1:0-207 GCF_001194135.2 Octopus bimaculoides | reverse complement strand
AACTGAAAGAAGCCCATCGTATATGTATGTGTGTGTGTGTGTGTATTTGTGTCTGATGCTGGTGTGTTTATGTCCCTGAAACTTAGCAGTTCAGCAAAAGAGACCCATAGTATAAGTACTAGGCTTACAAAGAATAAGTACTGGGTTGATTTGTTCAACTAAAGGCGGTGCCCCAGCATGGCCACAATCAAATGACTGAAACAAGTA
>NW_026371013.1:0-347 GCF_001194135.2 Octopus bimaculoides | reverse complement strand
CGTCGGTGGCACAATGCCCACCGACGGAAGAAGGCCCATCAGTGGAATTTATGCCGCCGAGGGTGGAAGTGGCTACCTTGTCGCCGGAGGAAGAAGAATAATTGGTCTTGTTCTACAGAAGCGGAGAGGTAGAGAAGGTTTTGGAAAAGCACCATATATGAGCAACTTTGTCCTGCACATAGGACCCCGAATGACCTCCACAGATAGCTGTAGAGGTCATAATGTTGCTCGTGTTGCGTAGGCTGGAGGGGCTCAATGAGGTTTATCGCTTGTGGCCGGGCGACGCCGATACGTCAACCGCTTTATGCTTAAATGAGGCGTGGGCGATGGCGGAAGATGTGGTCACA
>NW_026371012.1:0-390 GCF_001194135.2 Octopus bimaculoides | reverse complement strand
GGAATCAGTAGTTCTTTGATTGCTATTTCTAAATTTTCAGTATGTTGGAGCAGCAATTCAAGCTAATCTCTGTATATTTATGATTATAAATGGTTTTACCGATAAAGGTTTTTTCATACTGAACTACTTGGCAAAATTGTTAATTATTAATTTTATTACTAATTGACGATTCCCTGCCCTTTGTCTGTATATTTTATATTTGACGCCTCTAAGTTGGATGGTTAAACCGTAATCTCTTCATACGGGACTTTTTTTCATACGAGACTATTTGTGACGCACATGGAATAGATTCTTTGGAGTGAAGTGTTTGAACTCCCTAGCCGATAAGTTCATAAGTGCCTTCCCCACGTTGGTTTTTGGTGTCGCATGGCCAAAAATTACCGTGAATTT
>NW_026371011.1:0-236 GCF_001194135.2 Octopus bimaculoides | reverse complement strand
TTGGTATCAAAAGTGTTAATGCCAAATCATTCTCTCATTCCGCTTGTTCTCTACTTCCCATGCAGGTTAACATTACATATTCAATAGAACAGATTCAACTCATTTCTCTCCAGTTTCTGCAGGTCTTCTACATTTAGTGCTTATTATCTCACTACCATTCATTTATGCAAGCTTTGTTGGCAACTGTTTAACCCTTTTCTTACCATATTTCTGTTGAGATGCTCTGTGTTTCTTTC
>NW_026371010.1:0-385 GCF_001194135.2 Octopus bimaculoides | reverse complement strand
AGCCATTTTAGAATAACTCTGCCATTACTTAGCAAGATGTTTGACAGTATTTCTGCGGTGGAATCCTGTTATTCGACAATTTAAATTCTAACAATTGAAAGAAATGTTCAATAATATGGTAGATATTCTGAGACTATCTTTGTTTATTGATACATTTAATGCCTAATTATCGGAAATAATGTAGAACTGTTAACGAGATTAAACTGAAAGTGGATGAATTTATTGCCACATTAACAACAGATAGATCCATTCACGCAGACAACTCTACCGCCTCTTTGTGTGTCTGTCTGTTTGTCTGTCTCTCCCCTCTCTCTCTCACTCTCTCTCTTTCTCTCTCATGTATTATTATTATTATTATTATTATTATTATTATTATTATTATTAT
>NW_026371009.1:0-340 GCF_001194135.2 Octopus bimaculoides | reverse complement strand
TAGATTTCTACATAGCTCCCAGTGTATTACTCTCTCTAGATTGTCATGTCTTTTATTGTATTCTTTCTGTGCCAGCATGCTATATTCACTTACTATGCGAGTAACGCTTTCCTCTTTTGACTTGCATAACCTACATTGGGAATCAACTTGGTTTTTGTCTATTTTGGCTTTTATCCAATCAGTCCTTAATGCTTGATCTTGTTCAGCTACTAACAAACTTTCTGTCTCCCTCTTCAACTTTCCTTTCTACAACCATAACCATGTCTCACTACTACTATTTGCTGCCACTATCTTTGGGAATCTACCATGCAACACCTCTTGCCAGTCAGATAATTTCTGT
>NW_026371008.1:1956-2281 GCF_001194135.2 Octopus bimaculoides | reverse complement strand
GGTAGACGGAAACTGAAAGAAGCCCGTCGTATATATATGTATGTGTATGTATATGTATGTGTGTGTATATGTATGTGTGTGTATATGTTTGTATGTCTGTGTTTGTCCCCTTAAGATTGTTTGACAACCGATACTGGTGTGTTTAGGCTCCCGTAACCTAGCGGTTCGGCAAAAGAGACCGATTGAATAAGTACTAGGCTTCCAAAGAATAAGTCCTGGGGTCGATTTGCTCGACTAAAGGCGGTGCTACAACATGGCCGCAGTCAAATGACTGAAACAAGTAAAAGAGTAAAAAGAGAGTAAAAGAGTATATATATATATATAT
>NW_026371008.1:0-618 GCF_001194135.2 Octopus bimaculoides | reverse complement strand
TATATATATAATATCGATGACCTGATGCTATCTCTTGCAAGTCATTGAAAGGACATCGAGTCGTCAGTTGTAACTGGTCTATGTCTGGGCGTGAGCTGTAAGTGGTCTGACGATAACCTCACATTTGTTACAGTAGAGTATTCATCATCCTAGTTCCTTCGAAATATTCTTGTGAGTATTCTGTTCATTAGATATAGTCTTGGACGGAATACCTTCGAGTATCTTTGAGATATTGTATGATTTAATCAAAAGTAGAAAATCAGCGCCCGCAACCATTAAACTTTTGAGGCTGATGTATGAAATCAGATTAAAAAAAAAACATGATCTGTTGGTCATTCCAGTAGGATTCAGTGTTATCCTGGAGTTGGAAATCCTGCATGAATGCTTGCCACAGGAACCCAAAGGTGATGCTAAACAGATAGCGTATTTGGCCAAATTGTTCCAGGATTTAGGTCCAATACTTCAAGTGCTTACGACGTGGCTCTCAGTAACAATAAAAGGAATTTTTAACACGCTGATGTATTATAGGGTGACAGATACTAAAAGTACATACAAAATTACTTTGCCCCTAAAATTAACTATTTCTATTCCTCTTACACATCGTTTCAATTGCTACTT
>NW_026371007.1:0-525 GCF_001194135.2 Octopus bimaculoides | reverse complement strand
ATACGGGTGTCTAAGTGAAAGAAGGTTGCATTTTCTTTGAAAAACATCGGTGGTGTTTGCGGAAGGCTTTGCATGCATGGTCCACTATTAGCTTACTACTACTATTAATACTACTAACAATTATAACAATTTATTTTATTCGCCACAAGGTCGACGGATGGGGCATTGCAAGGATAAATTACAAAAATGGTGGTCAGAGTTCGCAGAATCGATTTTGGAAAAAAAGAAAGCATGGAAAACAATAGCTTAAAAAAAACTTATTTAATCAAGTAATTAATAAAACATCTGGGACCAATGAAGGAATCAAAAGGACCTAAAAATATCCTCACAGTCAGGAGCAAGTTCATTCTCTAGCAAGTTGATGAGGGTTTTGCCAAAAAGGAAAGAGTCTAGAAATAATACATTTCTAAATCTCTCAGAGAGATTTATGCAGTAGTGATACGATGAAGTAGTTGTTGTATACTGTCAACTTAATGTGATAGTCCACTGAAGGGAATAATACTACTGTTGGTTAGACCTAGGAAG
>NW_026371006.1:0-596 GCF_001194135.2 Octopus bimaculoides | reverse complement strand
TGTATGTATGTATGTATGTATGTATGTATGTATGTATGTATGTAACAAATGATAGAGACGGAAAATAGATTGTACGGGAAGCTATTGCTCACAACGATCGTTTTAACCCTTCTGTACATGACATGTTATTGAAACCTTCAATTCCGGTCTCATCACTTTCATGATGGTTCCACCATATTTTGGTAGGATCGCTTTGTAGTTTGTGGAGGAACCTAAACTTCGCAAACTTCTCATCAGCGTTTCAAGTTCTTCCTTATGCCATCTTCAATACAAGATGAGATAGCGTGTGTGGTAAAATCGTTGGAGATATCAGGCAGCAATCTGAATGTGTTTAGGTATACACACACACACACACACACACACACACACACACACACACACACATGTACACACATATACGCATACATACATATATAAATGTACATACATACATACATGTATATGAGTATGTATGTTTGGATGTACGTATGTATGAATGTATGAATATACATACATATATACTTCTATCTATCAATATTAGTATATGTGTATTTGTGTATATGTATGTATGTGTGTATATTTCTATGTATGTATGTATGTATGTATGTATGTATGTA
>NW_026371005.1:1898-2348 GCF_001194135.2 Octopus bimaculoides | reverse complement strand
TGGAACTTTCGATGATCTGCTCAGTTTAAGATATCTGTAAGTTGGATGAGTTTTAGTCATAATGTTTCCTTGACAATATATTACTGAATATTTGATATTTTCCCATTTTGTACCGCGTGCCGTCCATGCTTCTTTTTACATTTTCAATCTCCTTAGAAATATGTGATTGTGAATGTCTGTAAATATGAGCGTCTGTGAGTGTGTCTGAATATAAATGTGCATTGGCATGTACAACATTTTCTGTATGGACGTGAATACATATATGCATGTGTCTTTTTGTATGAGCCAATCGATAGGGGTGTATCGATTTGTTTGTATTTCCATCTGTATGATATTTACTGTGTTTATCTCTCAATCAACGCTGATTACCATCCAAATTCTCCCTTGTAATTACATATTTAAGAGTTCGTTATTAATGTTTTTATATCTTCCAGCATTTATCAATTTTCC
>NW_026371005.1:472-636 GCF_001194135.2 Octopus bimaculoides | reverse complement strand
TCTTTCCAGTTTAACAACTCTGTAAGTTGAATCAGCCTTGTTTATAGTATTTCATTGACGACAAATGTTTTGATATGTAAAGTCTTTCCATACTTCATTTTAATCTCTCTTACCTGCCTTTTTCTCTACTATAAATCTCTGTCGAAAATGTGTTATTGAGAGTG
>NW_026371005.1:190-310 GCF_001194135.2 Octopus bimaculoides | reverse complement strand
TCGTAATCTACTCTGCATCTCTTCCATCATCTAATTGTTTAGACATCATATTTAATATTCTGTTACAAACCTGATCCATACAAGTCCTTAACATCATTTTATTTTACAGGTTTTTAAGTG
>NW_026371005.1:0-108 GCF_001194135.2 Octopus bimaculoides | reverse complement strand
GTATTTCATTGACGATATATTTCTAAATGTATAAGGATTCCCATATTTCAATTCAAACTCACTCGCCCATCCTTCCCTATACTATCACAAACACACACACACATTTTC
>NW_026371004.1:0-894 GCF_001194135.2 Octopus bimaculoides | reverse complement strand
GTAGCTACTCCAACTAATAATTACATTTATGTTGGTTGCACAATCAATCTGAAACAGCGATTATACAATCATTTTTCTTTGTTTAGACTTAAACAGAAGGCCAATAGCACATCATTATCTAATAAAATTTGGGAATTGAAAGAAAATGGTATCGATTTTAATCTTAAATAGGAAATCGTCAGGAGAGCACAACCCTATAGAAATAGTAGATATGGCTGTGGACTGTGCTCTATGGAAATTTATGAAATTTTTAAACTTAAGGATAATCCTAATCTAATTAACAATAGATCTGACCTTAGGGTTCTATGTGTACATTGTTACTCTCGCACCTTAAGATATTTTAAAAAGTAAATCTTGCTAATAATTTATTATTTTAATTCCTCTTGTTTCCCCGACTATTAACTACTTTATTTGAGTTATAGCTTTTAAATATAAATTTTGAATAGATTTTAACCTTTCCCAACCCACTGATAATATTCCTATTTTCTCTAGGTAATTCTGAGTCTCTTCTACCATATTACTTTTTCGAAAACCTTAGCTTTAATTCTCTTAATTCAGTCCTGTTCTTCTAACTTTATTCCTCCTCCTTTTCTTCCTCCTCCTTCTCTCACCCTTTCTCTTTGTTCTGGTTTTTGGCCATTAATATTATGGTTTTACTTATAAATAATATCTCTATTCTACTACCCCACATTAATGTATATCTTATTTTAACTATAAATGTTTGTCTTGTTCTAATTTAATTATTAATGTTCCCTATGGTTTTAAATTTAGTACTTTAGTGTTTTGTTGTATTATTCTAAATATACTGAGGAACAGATATAATTCTCCAATATCTTGACCTAAATTCCATGCTAGCATGGAAAGCTGACGTTAAATGATGATGATGATGATGAT
>NW_026371003.1:0-538 GCF_001194135.2 Octopus bimaculoides | reverse complement strand
TATATATATATATATATATATATATATATACAGGGTACGATGGGTAAGTTGTTGCCATTTTATATTTTAAACTTCGTGCATGCGCATGGAGTTTGTTTTGATTTTGTCGACTACACAGTATTGTAGGGTCAGTTGAGCACCGTCAGTGAGAAAACAACACCAAGTCGCTTTTGACTCTGCCAGAAATTTGAAAAAGACATGCTGTACTGCTTTGCATTCGCACTGGAAACTCCAATGCAAACCTTTCATAGAGTTTGGGTGTCAATCTGAGGATAGTGCAGATGATGCGGAAAGAGTTGGATGAATCTAATGGTGATTACGAAGGTACAACAGCTCGGAAAATTCACTCTGATCGTTTTGATAGGAAAAGAAGTCCTGAATTTTTTGTTGAGATCCTGGATATGATTGACAACGACCCCTCCAAGTCAATCAAGTCCATCGCCAGAAACATGGGAGGGTCTGAGTTTCTTATCAGGCAGGTATGAAGGCATTCGGTATTCCTCATACAAGATGAGAAAGGGCCAATTTTTATCCCAAG
>NW_026371002.1:0-589 GCF_001194135.2 Octopus bimaculoides | reverse complement strand
AAAAGTTACAGCCATTTTCCCTCAGTGTCTAATTCCAATGTCCACCAATTATCCTTTATATATATTTTTTTTTTTTTTCACGTTTTATTACAGTTCTAGATAAAGCAAAACCCTGATACTTAATTTTATATGCATATATATTATTGTTGTATGTTATAATAGCGAAAGCTTCTCTTAGACATAAACAAGTTTGGATTAATATTTCTTGAGATATATAGAAATATATTTTGATAGTTGTAGATTACACTTCCTTAATTATTTTGTCTGCCAAAATTTCGTTTGTTGTTTTTAATTGTAATTGATATGTAATTGAATAGTAAATGCTCATGCTCATAATACAGAGGTATTTGAATGAATTCCTTTCACATGGAATTTCGTCTATCTTTAAACTATGCCTCTGAAGAGACTTATATATAAGGGAATTGCTTATATATAAAAAAAAAATGTGATATACGCTGAAACAAATTGTTGGCATTTTGATGTTTAAATAATTATTTATGTTATCTTAAATTATGTTATATAGAATATTATATTCATAGTATATTATCATCATCATCGTTTAACGTCCGCCTTCCATGCTAGCATGGGT
>NW_026371001.1:0-769 GCF_001194135.2 Octopus bimaculoides | reverse complement strand
GTAGACCCAGGAAGACCTGGGATGAGGTGGTGAAGCATGACCTTTGAACAATAGGCCTCACCGAGGCAGTGGCTAGTGACCGAGACCTTTGGAAATATGCTGTGTTTGAGAGGACCCGGCAAGCCAAGTGAGACCATAATCCGTGTAGCCAGCCCACTTATTTGTACCTTTCCTTCATTGGACACTAAACTCCGCTTGTGAAGACCTGTTGAGGCAAGTGAAATTGAAATCAAACCAAATTCGACGACTGGCACCCATGCTAACCTTTCCTTCATTGGACACTAAACTCTGCTTGCGAAGACTTGTTGGGGCAAGTGAAATCGAAATCATAATTGAACCAAATTCAATGACTGGCACCCGTGCCAGTGAAGCGCTAACAGCACCGTCCGAGCATGATCATTGCCAGAGCAGCTGTCTGGTTTCTGTGCCGGGGCACGTAAATAGCACCATTTGAGCGCGATCGTTACCAGCGTCGCCTTACTGGCATTTGTGCCGGTGGCACATGAAAAAACATTCGAGTGAGGTCATTGCCAGTGTCGCTGGACTGGCTCCTGTGCAGGTGGCATGTAAAAATCACCATTTGAGCGTGGCCGTTGCCAGTACCACCTGACTGGCCCTCGTGCCGGTGGCACGTAAAAGCACCCACTACACTCTCGGAGTGGTTGGTGTTAGGAAGAGCATCCAGCTGTAGAAACTCTGCCAGGTCAGATTGGAGCCTGGGTGCAGCCATCTGGTTTGCCAGTCCTCAGTCAAATCATCCAACCCATGC
>NW_026371000.1:0-492 GCF_001194135.2 Octopus bimaculoides | reverse complement strand
TATATATATATATATATATATATCCTGAACAATTGCTGAGTAAATGTTGCCTTAGATGTGTGTTTTATATATATGCATCTGTGTGTATATGTGTCTGTAGATGCACTTACATATAGAATGCAGTACACCCTATCTTTACAAGGATAACCAGAATTCCCCTATAAAAACTTACAGCAACATAGTCTTCAATCTTTACTTTCCCAAAGCACTCAGGAAAATTTTCTAAATAAAAATTAAATAACATTAACACCAGATCTATTGTTCCACATAGCTCCACCTACCCCAACAAAACAATTTACAACTGATTATATAAAGCCAAGAGGAACCCAAGTGTACCACAGTCTGACAAAGGTTAGCAGGCTGAAACTTCAGATTCACTGTTGCTCCAACTTCTTACAACAGTATGATAATAAATGTATAAATATGTACCCTACAAAAAGTATTAAGTAACTCTTCAGTTCTAATGTTAAATCGTCTATTATAACTCAATAT
>NW_026370999.1:0-554 GCF_001194135.2 Octopus bimaculoides | reverse complement strand
TTAATTTATCGACTCCGAAAGGTTGAAAGGCAAAGTCGACCTCGGTGGAAGTTGAACTCAGAATGTAAAGTCAGACGAAATACCTATTTCTTTACTGCCCACAAGGGGCTACACACAGAGGGGACAAACAAGGACAGACAAACGGATTAAGTCGATTTTATCGACCCCAGTGCGTAACTGGTACTTAATTTATCGACCCCGAAAGGATGACAGGCAAAGTCGACTCCGGTGGAATTTGAATTCAGAACGTAAACACAGATGAAATACCGCTAAGCATTTCGCCCGGCGCGCTAACGTTTCTGGCAGCTCGCCGCCTTCAAATATTACAAATATTGCTTGCTCTCTATACACGAACACTCCAATTTCTGTTTTACAGTGTTAGAATATAACTTGTGTCTCATAAAGTGCTAAAACGTTACTCTTATTTCTCTAAAAATAAAAAGGTTCAGAATGACACAGTTCATAAATTCAGTATCGACATGTACAAGAGAAGGGACAATACTATTGATTGTGGAAGCAGCGAGCTGGCAGAAACTTTAGCACACCGGGCGAAA
>NW_026370998.1:8974-9608 GCF_001194135.2 Octopus bimaculoides | reverse complement strand
CCTAACATCGCCTGACAACAGATGGTGGTGTGGTTACATCCCCGTAACTTAGCGGTTCGGCAAAGGAGACCGATAGAATAATTACTAGGCTTACAAAGAATAAATCACGGGGTCAATTTGCTCGACTAAAGACGGTGCTCCAGCATGGCCCCAGTCAAATGACTGAAATAAGTAAAAGAGTAAAAAAGTAAAGCGAGTATTGTAGAAGTATAACCAAAAACTTATATGAACCCCCACCAAAAGTCTTATGGGCCCCGATTGAAAATCAATGTGCAAGAGTTGAAGCGATACATATCTGGTTTCGTAGGTCGTCTGCCATGTTAGAAACCCTTTTACGCGTTCAGTATAGTGATGTAAATGATTTGTGTGATAACGAAACAATACGCAATGTAATGGCGTACATATTGAACACATACATGCACAAATACTTAAAAGGACAGAATCTTAAACAGAAGGCCATAATGACATCTCAACTGCCATCACTATCTCCAGCGTCATCACCACCATCGCCACCACCGTTCACCTCCACCATTACCCCCCCCACCACTACCTCCACCACCACAACCACCGACACCACCACTACTACAACCAACACCATCACCACCACTACTACAACCATCACCATCACCACCAC
>NW_026370998.1:3326-6348 GCF_001194135.2 Octopus bimaculoides | reverse complement strand
TATATATATATATATATATATATATATATATATATATGTGTATACACGCATGTAAGTGTATGCATGTTTACATGCACTCATGTATACATGTACGCATGCATAAACGTATATACAGTATAGATTTAGATACATATATGCATATATAACATCCTGGCACATTTTACGTATATAACCACGTAAACATACATACGTGCATGCATTTGTGCATAAATATATACAGAGGAGCATGCGCATACGCGAAAAACACAAAGTCACGCCTAATATAACGGCATACATGGACACTCACATGCAAATCATACAGATATATATATGTGTATATATATATATATTAATATACATGTGTATACATACATGTTCGTATGCATACACATACGTGCGGATTTCTATTAACGAATAATAGAAACGAAACAGAAAGGATGCGAGATAAAGTGAAAGGAAATGTAATAGAAAAAAGAAATGGATGCAACTGGAATATAATGGTGACAGCAAGAATAAAATGCAACGGTGATGGTGGTGCTGGTGATGATGATGATGATGATGATGGTAGTGGTGGTGGTGATGTTAGTGGTAACGGTGGTGCTGATGATAGTGGTCGTGATGATGATGATGATGATGATGATGATGGCAGTGGTGGTGATAGTGGTGATAGTAGTAATGATGATGATGATGATGATGATGATGATGATGATGTTGGTGACGATGACGACTGCAGTGGTAATATTGTTGGTTATAATATCGATAATGTTGACGACAACGATGATGACGACGATTATGATGACGATGATGA
Source organism: Octopus bimaculoides (assembly GCF_001194135.2). NCBI lineage: Eukaryota > Metazoa > Mollusca > Cephalopoda > Octopoda > Octopodidae > Octopus > Octopus bimaculoides. The sequence goes on along the minus strand of NW_026370998.1, from coordinate 5,561 downwards.
TGATGTTGATAGCAGTGGTATAGTGGTAGTTGATGACGGTGGAGACGACGATGACGACTACGATGAAACAGCGATGACGCTGGTGATCGTTACAACGAGGTGGTGATTGTTACAACGAAGACGGCGGAAAACGATGACAGTTGTGAAGATGACAACAACGATGACGATGATTAAAAAATTGATGTTTACGCTGTTTATTTTCAATATCATAGTCAGATGCTGTCTGGCTGCGCCTAAGATTTTCTTTCTTTAAAAGGCCTTCGGAATTGGTGAAATGAATGGACAAAGTTCTTCGTAAACAGGAGACCTGATCCAGATATTTGAAGCAGTGTGGTCTCCGCTAAAGGCTCATTCTTTGGTGTTAAAACGTCTAACAAAGTCCAACACTCTATACGATTCTGTTGTTTATTTAAGCATTGCAATCGTGACCATTCTTGTCTTTTAAGAGTTGTCTCATGGCCTAATAGGTTTTTAGATCCGCGGTCATTAGGTACGGTTCCAAGACAGGGTGGCACATTGTGTCTTTAAGGTAGATACATTTTCAATAGCATAGCCAGATGCTGTCTGGTTGCGCCTAAGATATTTGAAGCAGTGTGGTCACCGCTAAAGGCTCATATTTTGGTGTTAAAACGTCTAACAAAGTCCGTCACTCTATACGATTCTGTTGTTTATTTAAACATTGGAGTCGTTACCATTCTTGTCTTTTAAGAGTTGTCTCATAGCCTAATAGGCTTTTAGATGTGCGGTCATTAGGTACTGTTCCAAGACAGAGTGGCACATTGTGTCATTAAGGTAGATATATTTTCAATATCATAGTCAGATGCTGTGTGGCTGCGCCTAAGATTCTTTTCTTTTAAAGGCCTTCGTGTGATAGGTAGCTTGCTTACCAGCTTGCTTACCAGCTTGCTTACCAGCCACATGGTTCTGCGTTCAGTCCCACTGCGTGCACCTTGGGCAAGTGTCTTCTACTATAGCCTCGGACCGACCAAAGCCTTGTGAGTGGATTTGGCAGACGGAAACTGAAAGAAGCCCATCGTATAATATATATATGTATATATGTATGTATGTATATATGTATGTATGTGTATGTATGTGTGTGTGTGTGTTTGTTTGTGAGTGTGTGCTTGTGTGTCACTGTTTGTCCTCCCCCACCATCGCTTGACAACCGATGGTGGCGTGTGTACGTCCCCGTAACTTAGCGATAGAATAAGTACTAAGCTTATAAAGGATAAGTCCCAGGGTCGATTCGTTCGACTAAAGGCGGTACTCCAGCATAGCTGCAGTCAAATGATTGAAACAAATACAAAAAAAAAAACAGAAAAAGAAAGTATAATGCATCGGTGGAGCCGTGCAGTTGTCGAGTGGTACTCGAGCGAGCGGAAGAGACCACTCGACCTCCAGTCAGGTGGGAAGATGATCTGAGAAAAATGTTTGGAGCAACGTGGAGGAGAATGGCGAGAGTACGAGGGTGGCATGAACTGAATGCTGTGGCCAACCCGGCATCAGATAGTCTGGTCGATCCAAGTGATCCGAAGTGATTTAACAATCAAGGCGGGGATTTATGACAAATCATTAGTGCGCCGGAAAGAATACCTTATGTTATTTGTACCGCCTCTCTGTGCCGTGGGTTCAAATCTCCTGAAGTCAATATAAAAATACCAGTCTAGTAATGGGGTCGATTATTTACTCTCGTTCACACCCATACGTAGAAAACATTCCTTTTCTCTTTCTTTTTTCTCTCCATCACTTTCCTTGTCTCGTCCTCTCGGATACTGTATCTGTAATTCAATGGTCCTGCTTTGTCACATTGTATCCTTCCGATTCACCCCTGGAATTACGTTTAGGTTACATGTGTCGGTATAATATCAAACTACTTACACGTAATTTTCGGAAGTAGGGATACACTAAACCAAAGAGATAAATGCTCATCGTCGAGGTAGACGGAAAATCCAGCACCACATTAAGGGCAGACGATAGACTACGTTACTGAATGTTCCAGTTCTATATTTAAGCGATGAAGAATTATGTACATTATTTACATTTGACGGATGTTTGTCCTCATCTTGTTTGTTGTTAACACAACGTTTCGGCTGATATACCCTCCAGCCTTCTTCTGGTGTCTTGGGGAAATTTCGAACCTGGGTTCCCATTCCTAAGGTATTTTTCTATGTTGTCGTTGTTATTATTATTATTATTATTATTATTATTATTATTATTATTATTATTATTATTATT
>NW_026370998.1:2455-3134 GCF_001194135.2 Octopus bimaculoides | reverse complement strand
TAATAATAATAATAATAATAATAATAATAATAATAATAATAATAATAATAATGATAATAATAATAATAATAATAATAATAATAACAACAACAACAACAACAACAACAACAACAACAGCAACAACAACATCGAAAAATACGTTAGGAATGAGAACCCAGGTTCGAAATTTCCCCAAGACGCCTGATGAAGGTTGGAGGGTATATCAGCCGAAACGTTGTGTCAACAACAAACAAGATGAGGGCAAATATCCATCAATTGTAAATAATGTAAATAATGTACATAATTCCTCATCTCTTAAACATAGAACTGTATTTCCTATTTTTGTTTTCTAGCAGGTAAGGTAAACCGGTGAAGTAAAGGACAACACGTTGTCTCGTATTTCTTCAAATTTAATAATTAACAATTTCAAAATCATTATTGAGCTTCATTAACGATAGCAGCATCGATATTATTGTCCTCAACATTATTCGCAACATCGTCGTCGTTCTTCTCCTCATCCTCCGCACCATCGTGGTTATCATCATCATCATCATCATCATCATCATCATCATCATCATCATCATCATCACTAACATCATCATCATCATCACCATCATCATCATAATCACCATCATCATCATCATCGTCATCATCATCATCATCATCATCATCTTCCTGGTCGTAATAAATCTCGTTATCA
>NW_026370998.1:489-1234 GCF_001194135.2 Octopus bimaculoides | reverse complement strand
AAAAAAAGCAAGCAACAACAACAAAAACAACAACAGCAGCTGCAAGTGTGCCAATCACAGTGACCACCATCACCACCGCCGCCGCCGCCACCACTCTTACTACATGTTGTACAACCACCAGTATCACATGCTTTGGCACAACCACCACAGCCACCAAAACCTCCATCACCCCGCTTTACCATCCGTTCTCCACTATCATCACCACCGCCGCCGCCACTGCCACCGCCACCACTACCACCAGGACTACCAGCCGTCGGCACTGCACCGCCAGGCCCACTAACCTCATCACCGCCGCCGTAACTAGCATTAGCGACGCCTCTCCACTCCACCGTTCCACCGCTTCACCGCTCCACTTCGACAGCCATCTTTTAGTTATTGATATCCTAACCACCGCTACAACTACTACCAATACAACAATCGATTTCACGCCATCAACCACTATCGCTTCTAGCACCAACACTACCAACACCACAATCGTCGTCATCATCATCATCATCATCATCATCATCATCATCATCATCATCATCATCATCATCACCGCCACCATCATCATCATCATCATTATCAGCTTTGTCCTCACCATGACCATCATCGTCGTTAGCATCCGCCTCCCCATCCTCCTCCTCCTCCTCCTCCTTCTCATCATCATCATCATCATCATCATCACCAACATCATCATCATCATCATGATTATCCACCTCCTCCTCCTCCTCCTCCTCCTCCCCCTCCTCTTCCTCATCATCAT
>NW_026370998.1:0-230 GCF_001194135.2 Octopus bimaculoides | reverse complement strand
AACCGACACAAAACACGACCGACATCAATGCCAATACTACTACTACTACTACTACTACTACTACTACTACTACTACTACTACTACTACTACCACTAGTACCAAAACCACCACCAACGTTACTACAAACGCCACCATTACAACCACGGGAACGAACCATCGTCACTACTACCACCGCAGCCTCGATCGACACTATTGATATGGTATGGGTGTTGTATCAATAGAGTTAGAA
>NW_026370997.1:0-311 GCF_001194135.2 Octopus bimaculoides | reverse complement strand
TATATATATATATATATATATATATATATGGTTTAGTTTGCCTTACTGGGATAACTGGACAACTGTAAACAACTGTGTGAGCACAAACACACACACTCACACATAATAATTTACATTGTTTCTCAGTAGAACTTACAATCAAATTGTGTTTCTGGAAAGAGCCAAAACAGTGAAGTAAAATCAATTTTTATGTAGTTCACATATCTAATCAATTCATTAAATTATTGATATTTAATCATTCTACTGTGGCTGTGTGGTAACAAGCTTGCTTCCCAACCACATGGTTTCAGGTTCAGTCCCATTGCGTGGCA
>NW_026370995.1:0-412 GCF_001194135.2 Octopus bimaculoides | reverse complement strand
TATATATGCATATATTTATATATTATTTATATTATATTATATATATATATGCTCCTATAGATACATTTACATACTTGTATAGATACACCTACATGTATACTTTGCATATCTTATGCAGACTCATACCTATACAAGCTACATTCAGTTACACATACACACAAATATGCATATATACGTTTATAGACTTATATACACATAAACACATACATATAAATACAGATAAACAGACATTTAGCATTTAGGTTTATTCCTAGTGTAACCAAATTGCTTAGCATCAGCCCTTTTTCTCCCAAAGTGAAATATTTCCTCCTGCTGTGGGAATAAGGCGTGCATTTGACTAACACATTCCATCGAATATAGTAGATTGTGTACATTATTTACATTTGACGGATATTTGTCCTCATCTTGTTTG
>NW_026370993.1:0-307 GCF_001194135.2 Octopus bimaculoides | reverse complement strand
CAATGAACTACAGACAACGGAACGAACACATAGGAACGGAAAGCCACTTGCAATATCCCTTCATCAGCTGTCTCTATTCTATATATATATGTAAACACATATATGTGGGTGAGCATGTGTGTGTTTACATACATGTATAGCTTTTAGTGAGTATGTGGGTGAGAAGTGTGTGTTTCAGGCGAGGGTGCTTTAGTATATAAATATAGGCGAATGTACAGATTGTTGCACTTACGCGAACACTATAGACTTCTCTACTACCTTACTTTTACCCCCTCCCCTTACTTAGCGGTCTATAGCTCTTTTGTCT
>NW_026370992.1:0-323 GCF_001194135.2 Octopus bimaculoides | reverse complement strand
TAACGGTTTAAATACATATTTCTATCTCATTATTCCATAATCTTTTATTTACGCTGTATTTTCACACGCTATATTTCTTATAAACGCTAAGTTCTACGTATTACGTTTAAATTTTTAGTTTAAAAGCATTTCTTCGATAAGATGAGTTATGATTTTATATTAAGAAATATTGTTAAATGCTTTTCGATTATTTATCTATTTATTGTTAAAACAAGTATTTTTATATATTTATTTGATATTTATTATAAGTTACGATACGTATACTGATTTTTTATCATTATTATTATTATTATTTATATTTTATTTTAGACCTGACGAGTGAC
>NW_026370991.1:0-561 GCF_001194135.2 Octopus bimaculoides | reverse complement strand
ATAGATAGATAGATAGATAGATAGATAGATAGATAGATAGATAATGTGATATGCATCTGAATATCTGTTGATACCCCTTATTTAATATATTTTAATTTATGTTTTTAATACAACATAGAAATTATTTAAATTCAAGTTATATGTATCCTTCATTATCATATCCTCAAGAAGGTTAAAAGGCAGAGTTGTGCACTAATTATTCTAGCTGTTAATTCTCAGAGTTCAAAACCCGCCTGAGACAATATTGCTTCTCAAAGCTTTCAGGGTCCGTAAATAAATCATCAGTCCTATTCTGGGGTCGATTCTTCACTATGAGTGTGCGTTCATAGGGGTTCATTTCACAGTTGCTCATTAATAAAAGACTCTATTTTAAGTGCAATACAGCAAGGATTCAACTATAAATTAATATTATGGGAGAAGCCTGGATTAAAGTATATCTACGTATGGACTGTTTTAACGAAGTCGCGTCTAGTCCCTACCTTCGAAACGCGGAGTATATAAAACAAGGGACAACTGATGAAGGGAATGTTGCCTGTCTCGTTTCTCTATTTGTTTCTTTCG
>NW_026370990.1:0-1683 GCF_001194135.2 Octopus bimaculoides | reverse complement strand
TCCTGGAAATCCTTAAATTTCAAAGTACAGGCAGTTTCTGGATGTTGCACGAAGTCTGTCTGAAAGTAACAGCTGCCTACTGTGAAGTGGGTGTCCTCAGGCAATTGGTTGTGTATGTCATAACAGGTATAGGAAGGTTCAATTTCTCCTGACCTCTGGAACCTTTCTTATGGATGTCCCGATCTTTACTATTATTATTATTATCATTATTGTTATTACTATTGCTGTTGTTATTGTTTTTATTGGCTTGTATCGTTCCAAGAAATAATTATTCCATGTTTTCTTGGAGTTTATAAATTCTTATGACGTCAGCAACATACAATTCTCGGTGGTAAAAATAAAATTTCTAAAAGAAATGGAGACATTCAAAAGATCGCTTTGGTCTAATGCTAGAATGCCAGTCATGTTTACAGGAGATTTGGTATCGATACTTTCTAGCCAAAGGGCTTTTTAAAAACAATATTTATATGCTATTGTTTATAGCTTATCTACTTCAAGATCCAACGTTCCAGAAAGAATATTAATAATGTTTTCATGGTCCAATGATTCCTCTAGATCTAGGTTACTTTTCACTTCAAATTTTATGTGATTGTTTTCATTTCAGGGTTATAAAACGTGCCTAAAGAAGAGAAACAGTTTTTTGTATCCATTTATGCATATTCTGGTTATTGCCATGACTTGAATGTCTAAGTGTGGCCATTTATTTTGATTATCGTCTGTTACGAAGGGTACCGGTGTGTTCATTTCTGTTGTTGCTGGTGATTGCAATCGTGGCTGTTCGTACATTTTGCACAGAGAATTCAATGTACTTTCCCCCGAGCAAGAAGTTCTGACCGAATTATACAGAATTATAATTATTTGTCATTTCCTCTCAAAGCGTGTGTGTGTGTGCGTGCGTGTGTATACGTGTGCGTGCGTGTGCGAGCGATCGCGTCTTTATGTGCGTTATTGACACGTGATATGAGGACGTTGCATATTGGGGACATGTATAAACATCCTTTAAATGCAGTAAGTATGAATAAACGTTAAAGGGGATTATTTATGAAGTCATCTTTCAGCATTTCCTTTGTTGTCGTTTGATAATTCTAAGAGCAATGACTCAAAGATTTCCATCTTAAATACCACCTGTGTTGTTATCGAAGTGGTATATGATTTCTGTGTTTACTGTTACAGCCTGTATGCCGCATCAAATTATCGAGGGATGGCGTTAAACCGAAGTTTGAAAAGTCCTGCAGCACATACAGAGAATGTTTTGATACGATGAAAAACAACCCTTTTACATGCAATGAATGGACAAAAGGCTCTTCCTGTGTTGCTTGTTGCATCGGAAACTTATGTAACAAGATCGATTTCATAGGTCAGTGTCGTTTGTTTTCTGATATAATTAAACCTGATTTATTACAGATGAAAGGTTAAACACATTTAAATAGTTATTGTATCTTGCTTACCTTGTTTACTTGTTTCAGTCATTAGACTGCGACCATGCTGGGGCACCACCTTAAAGAATTTTAGTCGAATGAATCAACCCCAGTTCTTTTTTTAAGCCCGGTTCTTTTTCTATTAATCTTTTTTAACTAACCAAAAGGACACGGGGATATAAACACTCCAACACCGGTTATCCAGCAGTGATCGTCAGACAAGCACAGACACAGACACACGGATACGCATACATACATACATACA
>NW_026370989.1:698-1195 GCF_001194135.2 Octopus bimaculoides | reverse complement strand
GAGAGAGAGAGAGAGAGAGAGAGAGGGAGAGAGAGAGAAGGATAGAGATAGAGAGAGTTAGCTAACTGCAAAACAAAACTGAAAAATAAAGACAGACTGATAGATAGATAGAAAAATATGGGGGATCTAGATGATAGAAATAAAGTGCTAGGGAGAGTGAGAGATAGAGCTAGTGAGTGGGACGGAGAGAAAGAGGGAGAGAATAAAATCAAGAACTACAAGGAAGATAAGGCGGAGATAATAAATGTTGAGAGAGAAATGCGTGTGTTTTGCAAATAATCGATAAGTTTTGGTTTTGACCAATGAGCTGGCACCATAAAATGGTATTTATAAAAGACTGTTAGGAAAGTTGGTAGAAGTTGCTGCTATATCACGGTTCGTTCCTTAACTGTCGCTAATATACATTTAAATATACTTATAGAAAGATACAACAATATATACACACCAAGGTAAGTCTATCTATCTATCTATCTATCTATCTATCTATCTATCTATCT
>NW_026370989.1:584-688 GCF_001194135.2 Octopus bimaculoides | reverse complement strand
TATCTATCTATCTATCTATCTACCTGTCTGTCTGTCTGTCTGTCTACCTATCTATCTGTCTGTCTGTCTGTCTACCTATCTATCTGTCTGTCTGTCTGTCTGTC
>NW_026370989.1:304-489 GCF_001194135.2 Octopus bimaculoides | reverse complement strand
GTCTGTCTGTCTGTCTGTCTGTCTGTCTGTCTGTCTGTCTGTCTATCCCTGAGGTTCTGTCTATCTCTGAGGTTCTGTCTATCTCTGAGGTTCTGTCTATCTCTGAGGTTCTCAGTGACCTCCATCGTATATCTGTATGCATGTATGTATGTATGCATGTATGTAGATAATCATATGTATGTATA
>NW_026370989.1:0-294 GCF_001194135.2 Octopus bimaculoides | reverse complement strand
ATGCATGTATGTATGTATGCATGTATGTAGATAATCATATGTATGTATATATATCTATATGTGCATATATATAAAGGTATCTATATGCAATTTTATATATACGTGTTCATATATGTCTGCATATCTATGTATGTATGCACATGCGTGTTTAAGTGCATTATATATATATGTGTGTGTGTGTGTGTATATATATATGCACATGTGTAGTCAAACATACATACATCTGCTATACATACATATACACATGTACATACATACATATATATATATATACATATATATATATATATATAT
>NW_026370988.1:0-347 GCF_001194135.2 Octopus bimaculoides | reverse complement strand
TCTATATATGTATGTATGTATGTATGTATATGTATTTATCTACATGTATATCTATATGTATATACATATAGGTACATAAATTTTTATGTATATAATCCTATTCTTATATTCTTTTAATCTTGTCCTTGATTCAGTGATTTGACTGCAGCCATGATGCGGCACCGATTGTAGTCCAACAAACCAACCCCGGACTTATTCTTTGCAAGCCTAGTGCTCACGTTATCGGTTCGTTTTGCTGAACCGCTAAGGCTAGGGGGGTGTAAACACCCCGCCACCAGTGGTCAAGTGATGTTGGAGGACAGACACATACACAGACACATAAGTATATACATACATATACATATATA
>NW_026370987.1:0-292 GCF_001194135.2 Octopus bimaculoides | reverse complement strand
TATATATATATATATATGTATATAAGTATATACGTATGTATAACTATAGACTTTTCCCAGTCTTACTCATAATCATATTTTTAACATGGTAACCATATCCTATTTGTTCATCCCCTATTCCTTCTCCATCAACAAAGATTCCATCATTTGCACATAATTGTAACTCTATTCCGTCTCTATATATGGCTTCATTTTCTTTCCATGTCTCTGTCCTTTTATGCCATTTCACAACTCAGACCAATTACTAGTTTTACTACTGTTGCTTTATTATTACCATGTTATATATATATAT
>NW_026370986.1:1323-1911 GCF_001194135.2 Octopus bimaculoides | reverse complement strand
TATACACATATAGATACAGGGGTTAGCTGCGAATAGACCAGCTTGATAATTAATTAGTAGTCGCTCGAAAACAGCGGCACCATTCAGCAGGGTGCAGTGAACCAACAGATAACAGAGTTCGATCTATAAAAAGCTGAATAAACTCTTTGACAGTAGCGTGTGACAAGACGAATAAAGGTCGCCTTCAAATAAAACTTAGCTTCCATACACGCCTGCGAGAAACCTCTCTCCCGCCAGCTGTCACGCCTTTGATGAACCGCTAGATCAGAAGCGTAAGTAAGAGTCAAAAGTGTGCCTCTGCTGGCTCGCAGCTAACGTGGCTACATTATGTAAAAAACAACAGAGAGGGCATGGCGTATATGAAGGAAAATTGTTGCTGCTCCCCCCACCAAATACTCTGTAGCATGTGATGACCAATATGCGTGTGTACGTTAGTGTGTGTGTGTGTGTGTGTGTGTGTGTGTGTGTGTGTGCGTGCGTGCGCATGATTCATTTTATAGATGCACTGATCTTATCCATTTTTGTGTGTGCATATGTTCGTGTATGTGTGTGTATTCGCACGTTCGTGTGTGTGTGTGTGTATGTGTG
>NW_026370986.1:0-656 GCF_001194135.2 Octopus bimaculoides | reverse complement strand
TGTATGTAAGTATGTATTGTGTATATATCTATGTATGCTACCACGTATATAGATATAAAATATTGTGCAGGTGCAGATACAATGAATCTTTAAAAGTGAATCGAAAGTCGGTGAGTTTGGATTCACTTCCCTCTTTCTTTTGTATCTCCACCACACAAAATATTTAACATACAAACGTCAGTTTAAAACGCTAAATAATAATCGCCAACAACAAAAAAAGCAGAAAACTCAGACACACACAGACACACACACACATACACACACACAGCCGCTAGCACTTATACGCATGCGCATATGTATGCACTTGCTTACATCACACATGCACATACAAGCATATCCATACATTGATACACTCTTATGTATGCCATCTATCTATCTATCTACACACACACACACACACATATATATTAACACGTACATACATGCACATACTACACTCACATATATCTATACATTATACACGCATGCAGTCTCTTCCTTACACACACTCACATCCACACACATCCACACACACACACACACATCCATACACCACACGCCACACACACACACAATATATTATTTATTATCTACGAATAGAGACTGCATTTGTACAGTTCTTATTTATTTATTGCCCACAAGGGGCTAAACATAGAGGGAACAAACAAGGACAGACG
>NW_026370985.1:0-618 GCF_001194135.2 Octopus bimaculoides | reverse complement strand
AATCTTCTGCTGGATTTTTCAGTTCGTTTAAGAGCCTTTTAGATCTGATGCAGTGATTTTCTTTTGCTTTTTTTCCGACAAATTGACTTTTCCTCATCACATAAGACTTATATATGATGTCTTCATGGACAACATTTCTGACTGTTGCTTTTGGGAGATGGAGATCTTCTGCAATTGACCTCATGGACTTTCTGGGATTGTAATCAATGGTCTGTTGAACTTGGTGGATAAATTCAGGTGTTCTGATGATTTCAAAGTGTTTAGAATGCGTTTTATGCTTTGATACTGGAGATGCATTTCCATCTTCAGTCTCTAACTCCTTACAAACTTTGTAGATGAAAGATTTGGCAACTTTTAAAAATTGAGATATTTCTAAATCGCTATACTCAGCCTTTATAACCACAATAACAGCTTGTCTCTTCATGTCTTGAGTAAGCTGAGGGTCTGCCATTATTATTTTCTGAAACAAAGATTATACAGAGTTAGCAAAAAATGCAGCAATGACCCCAAAAAGGTATATCCTCAAATACCTTATACATCCTGTATACATATGTATGTATGTCTACGCCTATGGGCGTAGGAGTGGCTGTGTGGTAAGTAGCTTGCTTACCAACCACA
>NW_026370984.1:0-279 GCF_001194135.2 Octopus bimaculoides | reverse complement strand
CGGGCAAGAAGAAAGAAAGAAAGAAGTTACAAACCGCTAAGCTACGAGGACGTAAACACAACAACATCGGTTGTTAATCGGTGGTTCGGGGACAAGCACAGATACACAAACATCGTATATATATACATTATTTACATTTGACGGATATTCGTCCTCATCTTGTTTGTTGTTAACACAACGTTTCGGCTGATATACCCTCCAGCCTTCGTCAGGTGATACCCACCACGAGGAAATGATCAAGCTCAATAACAATCTATTAAGAAACAACTACCCCAAGAA
>NW_026370983.1:2025-2250 GCF_001194135.2 Octopus bimaculoides | reverse complement strand
GCAAGCGAGTGTGTATGTATATGTATATATATATGAAGTTATACATATATGTATATATATGTTTTAACATGCATTTATATGACATCAGGTAATTATACTATACATGCAACGTTGCTATTTCGTGTATGTATATATAGTATTATACATCATTAAATCTCTGTATCCCACTTTTCCTCTCTTTACTTCTCTCTCTCTCTCTCTCTCTCTCTCTCTCTCTCTCTCTCT
>NW_026370983.1:0-431 GCF_001194135.2 Octopus bimaculoides | reverse complement strand
TGTGTGTATAGGCGTGGCTGTGTGGTAAGAAGCTTGTTTCCCAACAAAATCTTTCTGGGTTCAGTCCCATCGCGTGGCATCTTAGGCAAGTGTCTTCTGCTATAGCCTCGGGCCGGCCAAAGCCTTGTGAGTGGATTTGGTAGAGTGTATATATTGTGTCTGAGTGTGTGCGTTTGTCTCCCACCATATATTGGCAACCCTTGTGGGTGTGTTTACGTCCCCTTAACTTTGCGGTTCGGCGAAAGACACCGATAGTGTAAGTACTAGACTTACAAAGAAGAAGTGCTGGGGACGATTTTCTCCACTATATATATCCGAGCGCATACATAAACACATTGTAAAGTTTTATTTATTCTGCTAAATACCCATATATGTGAACGTATGAGACTGTCTATGCATGTGTTTGTATATACATATGTATATATATATAT
>NW_026370982.1:0-843 GCF_001194135.2 Octopus bimaculoides | reverse complement strand
GTGTGTGTATGTATGTATGTATGTATGTATGTATGTATGTAAGTGTGTGTATGTATGTATCTATGTGTGTATGTATGTATGTATGTATGTGTGTGTGTGCGTGTGTGTATGTATGAAAGTGTGTGTGTGTGTACGTTTGTATGTATGTATGTATGTCGGCATTTGACCTCTGTGACATAACACGGAAACGTGTTTCCCTGATGATGTGTTGCGGTTCAGCATCCCGTCGCAGTTGGATCGTCCAATACTGAAGCAGCAAATATCCACAACGATGAAACCTGCGTAAGGAACAAATGTCATAAATTTGTGTTTATCATTATTTCTCCTATACATACGTGCACCTGTATGTGTGTGTGTGTGTGTGCGCGCGCGCGCGTGGTGATTTGTGAGTACCCGGAAGACTTACGGTTCTTTCCTGTTTATTTTTGCTTGCTTTTGTTTTGTTTTTTTGTTTTTTTTATTTTGTTTTCTAGCTGATCAAACAGCCACGTGTCGGCTTCCTCGTCTCGTAGCGACTGTTTATGAAAGGAAACTCCTTTAAATTACTACGAAACGAAAACAACAACAACAACGACAAGACCAACAGCAATAAAGAAGCAGAAAACGAAATAAGAATACAAACAGAGAAAATTAAGAAGTCTGGGTGTGTTTTGAATGAAAGCTTGATTTGAAAACCTCATGACGTTATTCAGTTTCGTATTCGGAACTATCCCATATTTCAGTTCGTGTTTCCATTGTGAGTCTGCTGTTCTTTTTCCTATTTAGTTCCTCTAGCATGTGGTACCCATTTTACAAAGAGCAGCTGAGTGTATTTACCGATTTCTGTTTTCTTTTCTTTTTTTT
>NW_026370981.1:0-689 GCF_001194135.2 Octopus bimaculoides | reverse complement strand
GTGTGTGTGTGTGTGTGTGTGTGTATGTATATGTGTATGTATATGTGTATATATATATATGGTAAATGAAAGACGGAAGATGGAATATACAAGAATTGTTTCGACACATGCAGCATCGATCCCTCACGGGTGGGACACTTAACAACCGGTTCAGGTGCATCCGATGGTGCAGATGTGTCACATCGGATGATGAATAGACACAACTCATAAAAAAAAAAGAAACAGTTCCGCAATGTATCTTCTCATTTCGTAAATAGAAAAGCAGCAAAACCATGGGAATATCTTCATTTATATAGATCAAAAATAAAATCACAGATGCAAAAAAGAAACGAACACGCAATACAACGAGAAAAGTATTAAAAATAACCGTTAACAAATATGGATGAATAAACGCCCTCGCGCATGCTGCATGAAACGAGCACACTCGCTCACAGAAGTATCCGTGAAAATGTAAGTATGGTATGTGAGTATATACCAAATGTAAGTATACCACACGTGTGGTATGGTGCACTCACGATCACAAAGCGAGTTAAATAGCTACTTGGTATTTATAAGAATAGGGAGGTTAAAACTAAACTTAATTCATCCATACTTTAAAGTATATTAAGTTAACAGTTACTCAAATTCATTCTCACTGCATTGTGTGTATGTATGTATGTATGTATGTATGTATGTATATATATATATAT
>NW_026370980.1:0-526 GCF_001194135.2 Octopus bimaculoides | reverse complement strand
CCTCTGAAAAACCTAAACCTTGTGTATAATACGCGCCCCTTCTCTAACTTCAGTCAATATAACGTCTTTGGTTTGTAAACATATATACGGTAACGTCCTTTATTATGATTGTATAAATAACATAATGCAAATGTGTAGCTTTTTTGTGCACTTTGTTTGCAGAAAATAAAGAAATAACAGTAATAACATCAGTGAAAAATAAATATTAAGTAAATTGCCTTTACATATTTATCACTATCAGTTACAAAAGCAAAAACATTGGCGATCTTTCGGTACGAGTCCTAAATGTCAGCATTTTCCGTAAAAAGTGTCTCCGGCGATCTTTACCAAAGATCGGCCTTTTCTGTAAAAAGTGTTGGAGAGAAACAGGGAAACGACGTCATAACAGCGAAAGACATACGGAGAGCGCGATTTATTTTGAAGGGTTTAGAGTTAGGGTCTGCGTTAGGGAATTCCGTCTCTAACCGTAACCCTAACTGTTGTGTTTCCCTCGGAAGACTCGTAGAGATAACACAACGAGTTGTAC
>NW_026370979.1:0-447 GCF_001194135.2 Octopus bimaculoides | reverse complement strand
AAAGCGGACGTTAAACGATGATGATGATGATGATGATATATGTATATGTACATGTATATATATGTATGTGTGTATGTATATGTATATATACGTGTGTGTATATATATATATATATATGTATGTATATGCATGTATGTGTATATATGTATATGTATACGGGTAAAAGAACGGGTAATATAGTATAGTACAACACAATTAATGGTTTGATCTCCAAATACAATGTAACTAAGTGACTCTACCAAATTAAGGGTAGATATGAAATAAAAGTAAGAATCGAGAACAAAATAAATAACTAAGCATTTAGTAGGAACAGATGAGGGTCAAGTTTTTATATGAAAACCATAGAAAAAAAAACGATAATAGCAAAAAATGATAAAATATTAAAATATTAATAAAATTTTTTAGTAAAGGGGCTTGTAATGATTCCTAGGAGGTTTGATGGCTGAA
>NW_026370978.1:0-499 GCF_001194135.2 Octopus bimaculoides | reverse complement strand
TGGATCCCAATGCACAAAGTTTTTTTAAAATATTGGAGGGTTGTCAAGATACTATTGCACCTTATTACCTAATCTTTGAAGAGAAGAAGAAAAAGACAATTCAAAGAACTTTAGACAAGTTCACACAATGATGTACACCATCACAACAAAGGTCAGCTGATGATCCCCAACCATCGACATCTAGTGTGTAATCTCCTCCTCCTCCTACACCAGCCTCAACAAGTTACACTGATGTCAGCCATCAGGAGGCAACAGTACAATATTTGAAATTATTTCTTTCTAATATAAAAGCAACCTAGGCTTGCCTAACAATTTACTGAATTCGTAGGCTAAAACAAAAAGAAACCTAGGCAAGCCTGGGTTTTAATTATTACATGTATATACATTTAAATAATGGTTAGTTCAACTTTAGTTGTTTTTCAACTTAAGTCGTGTTCTCTGGAACCAATTAATGACGTAGGGTGAGGCATGATTGTATATATATTTCTTTTTTATATAT
>NW_026370977.1:0-225 GCF_001194135.2 Octopus bimaculoides | reverse complement strand
AAAACACGTAATGCTACATACACCTCAGCAACATGGAGATGTAGCAGGTAATGCATCACGAATTTGCCTGAAACTACCAAATGTTGAATAATGGCTAGTCAATTACATCAACCCCAGTGTGTAACTAGTACTTATTTCATCAAGCCCGAAAGAATGAAAGGCAAAGTCAACCTTGGTGGAATTTGAGCTCAGAATGTAAGGACAGATGAAATGCTGCTAAGCATT
>NW_026370975.1:551-683 GCF_001194135.2 Octopus bimaculoides | reverse complement strand
GTATTTATATAGGTTTAAGTGTATATATATGTGTTGTGTTTTTATATATGATTGTGTATGTTGAGTGTATATTTGTATTTACATGTATGTATAATGATATGTATTTGTGAGTATAGATGTATATTTATATAT
>NW_026370975.1:357-464 GCF_001194135.2 Octopus bimaculoides | reverse complement strand
CTTATTTATATATTTATTTGAGTGAATTTTTATTTGTGTGTATATATATATATATATTATAGTTTTGAGTATTTTTGTGTATATGTATATGTATATTTATGTATGTA
>NW_026370975.1:0-107 GCF_001194135.2 Octopus bimaculoides | reverse complement strand
ATGTATATATGTATGTATATGTGTATCTATATAATATGTATATTTGAGAGGATGGGCGGGTGAGTGTGTATTTATATATACTATTCTTTATTTATTATGTGTGTATG
>NW_026370974.1:0-212 GCF_001194135.2 Octopus bimaculoides | reverse complement strand
AGTGCATCTTGAAGATTAAACAATTGTTGTGGTAGCATATACATACATACATATGTTCATACATACACACATACATATGTACATAATACATACACACATATATACATATATGTATGTATGTATATATTATACTTGTTTACTCTTTTACTTGTTTCAGTCTTCTGACTGTGACCATGCTGGAGCACCGCCTTTAGTCGAGCAAATCGACCTCA
>NW_026370973.1:0-387 GCF_001194135.2 Octopus bimaculoides | reverse complement strand
TATATGTATGTATGTATGTATACTATATATATGTATATATATATATATACATATATATGGATATATACGTATGTGTATGTCTATGTCTGTGTGTCTATGTTTGACAACTGATGTTGGTGTGTTTACGTCCCCGTAACATAGCAGTTCGGCAAAAGACCGATAGAATAAATACTGGGCTTGCAAAGAAGTCCTGGGGTCGATTTGCTCGACTGAAGGCGGTGCTTCAGCAAGGCCGCAGTCACATGTCTGAAACAAATAAAAGAATAAAAGGATATATATGAAACCAGTTGTTGATGTCCTGTTGTTTGTATTTGTAATTGTATACCATTTCTCCGTCTTTTTTTTCTGTCCTTGTTTTCGTATACATTCGCTGCTTTCTTCCAAGGA
>NW_026370972.1:23763-25793 GCF_001194135.2 Octopus bimaculoides | reverse complement strand
AAATAATACTTATCGATACAATGGGTGACACATCGACTACACAACACAAATACAAAACCGTTACAATTGGTGACCCATAAAAAAAAGAACAAAAAGAATCACTGCCTTCTGAAGCTGAACTACCAACTCCTTTTTATTACATATACACTTTCCGGGGCAAGACACGCCTCTAACCTCTTCGTCTGCAAACATGGCACTGCTGCAACTATGTGCACTCCTGGCTCAACAGGCAGCACAGATTCAGACACTCTCAGCGCAATTGCAAGAGCTAACATGTCGCAGCCGCTCACCGCACAAGAACAACCAACCCCGACACTTTCATAGAAGACATTCGAGGAGCCCTAGCGTCAACCGGCAGTTTCCTCGGTTTTGCTTGTTCCACAGGAAATACGGCAAAAACACGCTTTCCTGCAAGCCACCCTGTTCTTTCCACAGTCATACTCCTGCTGACCCGGGAAATGAGCAAGCCAGGTTGTAGGGGCGACGGTCGCTCCTGGCGCAGGTAAACAAAGTCGCCTTTACTTCGTTATGGACCATACTACAGGTACCAGTTTTCTCGTGGACACTGGAGCTGAAGTTAGCATCATCCCCGTCTCACTAACATCGGGACATAGGAAACAAACGCCAGCCTTTCTTCAGGCTGTGAATCAATCACCTATTCAGACTTTTGGCGAGCAATCCCTCACATTAAATTTAGGCCTTCGTCGTGCTTTCCAGTGGATTTTCGTTGTAGCAAAATTACCCACTCCTGTCATAGGTGCTGATTTTTTACACCACTTCGGCCTCCTGGTCGACGTCAAGAAACGTAGATTCGTTGATACAATGACCGACCTCACTGTACGTGGTATAACCGCACGTGTGTCCACAGTAGGTCCAGTCATGTTACGGAAAGAGACCACCCAATTCGAAGCGCTCCTCCGTAAATATTCGGACATCACCCGACCACTGTTCAAACACAAGGACATCAAGCACGGGATTACGCACCATATTGAAACCACCGGACCACCTGTTGCCTCGCGACCGTGAAGACTGCCTCCAGACCGCCTGCGGGTCGCTAAACAAGAATTTCAACATATGTTAGATCTGGGGATAATTCGACCATCCAGCAGCAGTTGGTCCAGTCTGCTACACTTGGTGCCTAAGAAAGAGACGAACGGCTGGCGTCCATGCGGAGACTTCAGAGCCCTCAACAAAGCTACAGTGGCTGATACTTATCCAATTCCATACTTGCAGAATTTTTCTGCTTCGCTGAACGAAGCACAGATTTTTTCTAAAATCGACCTAGTAAGGGCCTATAATCAGATACCCGTCAAACTCGCCGATGTTCCTAAAACGGCAATTTCCATGCCTTTCGGACTATTCGAGTTTTTGCGGATGCCTTTCGGTCTCCGTAACGCAGCACAGACATTCCAGTGCTTTATGGATACCGTAACTAGGGACTTAACTTTCGTGTATGCATACATCGACGATATATTGGTAGCAAGTAAATCCGAAGCCGAACATGAAAAGCATTTAGAGCAAGTATTCCAGCGGTTAAATGACTACGGCATCGTAATTAACACAAGTAAGTGTATTTTTGGTGTCCCGTTTCTACCTTTCCTCGGCCATATCATTGACAAGGACGGAATCCGGCCCCTACCCAAAAAGGTGGAGGCGATAGTCGATTTCCCCATTCCTACGTCACTTCGGAAACTACGCGAATATTTAGGTCTGATTAACTTCTACCGGCGTTTCCTACCACACTGCACCGAGGTGGCTCAACCACTTACCGATGTACTGTGCAAAAAAACAAAGAAGAGACAGGCCATAACGTTAAGCGACGAAGAACTGGCCTCTTTTAATAAACTAAAAGATATGCTAGCTAAGGCCATGATGCTAGTCTACCCCAAACCAGGTGCCCCACTCAGTTTACTAGTTGACGCGTCCATGTCCGGAGTCGGAGGTGTCCTTCAGCAGTTTATTAATGGCGTTTGGCAACCATTATCATTTTTCTCCAAGTGACTTCAACCTGCGGAGATGAAATATAGTAC
>NW_026370972.1:20817-23107 GCF_001194135.2 Octopus bimaculoides | reverse complement strand
CTGATATCACACTGGGTATCGCGCTTTGATGTCCCTGCGACCATCACGACAGACAGAGGACGGCAATTCAATTCGCGCCTTTTCAGTGAACTCACGTGCCTCATCGGTTCCAAACACTGCCGCACAACAGCGTATCACCCAGCGGCAAACGGCATGATAGAGAGATTCTACAGGCAATTAAAAGCAGCCATACATGCATGTCCAGATATAACCAACTGGATGGAATTCCTTCCTCTTATTCTGCTCGGTATCCGTATATCTGT
The DNA here is from genome assembly GCF_001194135.2 of Octopus bimaculoides. Lineage (NCBI taxonomy): Eukaryota > Metazoa > Mollusca > Cephalopoda > Octopoda > Octopodidae > Octopus > Octopus bimaculoides. The sequence goes on along the minus strand of NW_026370972.1, from coordinate 22,844 downwards.
TAAGGACGACATCGGTCACTCTCCGGCTGAGTTAGTTTACGGCACCACTCTGGCCCTGCCTGGGCAAATGATTGCTCCAGTTCCTCCAAGGGATATTCCTGATCCCACATTTTATGTACATCGTCTATGCGCACATATGTCCCATCTCTCACCTAACGCACCCCGTTCGCAGAAAACTGACACTTATGTTCCCTCGGACATTAACCAATGGACGCACGTTTTTATTCGGAACGATGGAATACCATCGCAAATCCATCCACCGTATTCTGGACCCTACAGAGTACTACAGAGAAAGGAAAAATACTTCTTCGTTGACAGAAATGGCAAGCCAAATACCATTAGTATTGATCGACTTACGAAAGCTATCATCGAAACCGAATTCTCCGCATCGTCAACTCCGCACCAAACCGACACAGTTTCGGCAATACCTCCTGCAAGTACTTCAATGTCTTCACAGCACCCTCGAACAAGAAGCGAGCGAAGAGTCCGCTGGCCAGCGAAATACATACAAGTTTGCTATTTCAAAAAGATTCCAGGTGAGTGATTTACAGGCACCAATGCTTTAATTTCCACATGAACAGCTACAAAATTTATTTATATTTTTTCTTTCAACTGAACTTCACAAGGACCATACCTGTAACACTTATATCGCATTAATTCAATTTTCTGTTTCTCATATTAAATTAAAATTAATCTGCTTACATTCAATCAGACTCAAATGAACTGAACATTTTATTCATGAACTGAACATTTTAATCATGAACAGAACATTTATGCATCACCTGAACATTTATTCATAACCTGAATTTTTTTGTCTGCATGCCTTCTCAATTTGATTCATATTTTGCATGTACTTTTTTTTTTTTCTCATTCACTTTGAAAATGTATTGTTGCATACACACCCGCATGCACCTTTTCCTCAGTGCCTGGCCTGGCACACACATCTGCACACATGGTACATAAATACACAGATGCTAACTCTGTCACATTCATGCACCACACATACCTTTCTCGCCTGTTTTCACATGCTCAATGCGCCCTTGTAGACACAACTCATCTCTGTAAGACCCGAGGCTGGTCATGCATACATAGAGAAAGTTGTTTGTCTCTTACAACGCGCCAGCATGCCACACTTTTATTCCTGCACGATCGAGGCTTATAGTACCTCATGCACCGGCTGGCAAAATTTCTCCTCGACCATTCCAGGGCATTTATCATGCATTTCTTTGTCTCCTTTGTTCGTTCGCTTCCCTCCCAGGAGCCTTACTGGCGAGGAGGGTGATATAGGAATCTGGCAGGTGTGAAGTGGATTCGATCCACTATGCCACAAATTTGAGTTAACACTGCATCAGAACTTTTCCCGCGGTGAAACAACGGCTTTGATCTGACAGCAGTTAGATATGTCCCAGACGCCTTTAGCTAGGCCGAAGCAGTGTCTCCACCACTTGACTCTTTCTGACCTCTTCTACTCCATCTAGAATAGAGATAAACAACACCGCCAGCTAAATCCTTTGCACTCACTACCCTTCTCCATAGCTATAAAAACAGGAGACCTCCAAGCAAACTTCCTCTTTTTAGTCACCAGTTGTCACTTGACGACTCATGGAGAACGAAGCCTGGCTGACCAGCTACAACCTTGGCCAGAGGGAGAAAGAAGTTTACTGTCAGCCACTGTGAGACAACGGTGCACACATTTATAACTAATACGAGCTCGCATCCTTTTCTCTATAACCCTACCATCTCTCTCTATATATAATTACTACTATGAAAAAGTGTACATACAAATACAGGCCGAAATTCTTAACCTTGTATGCTTTACGTACAAACTGTTATGCTATTACACTGGCCTACCCGTCGTGGTATGGCAACATATAAAGTAACGGTAAATAAATTTTTCTTATAAAAATGTTGATCATCTTCATCGTTCATCTTATAACCAGTACAATTGGTAAATAATACTTATCGATACAATGGGTGACACATCGACTACACAACACAAATACAAAACCGTTACAATTGGTGACCCA
>NW_026370972.1:19092-20807 GCF_001194135.2 Octopus bimaculoides | reverse complement strand
TATATATATATATATATATATATATATATATATATATATATGGATGCACCTTTCGAGCGTGAATGAAGCCAGTGCCACCCATGCTGGTGGCACATAAAAAACACCCTCCACAATCTTGGAGTGGGTGATGTTATGAAGGGCATGCAGCTGTGGAAACCATGCCGAATCAGATTGGGCCCTGGTGCAGCCTCCTGGCACATCAGTTCTCAGTCAAACTGTCCAACCAATGCCAGCATGGAAAGTGGATGTTAAACAACGACGACGATAATGATGATGATGTGCGTCTGTGTGTTTGTGTGTTTGTTCCCCACCACTGTTTGACAAATGATGTTGGAGTGTTTACGTTCCCATAACTTTGCAGTTTGGCAAAAGACACCAATAGAATAAGCACCAGGCTTAAAGAAAAGCCAAGTTCTGTGGTCGATTCATTCGACTAAAATTTCTTCAAGGGGGTGCTCCAGTATGGCCAAAGTCTTTTGACTGAAACAAGTAAATGGTAAATGGTGAGTGGTGGTGGTGGTGGTGGTGGGATCATTATGAATAAATATTTCTGAAGCAGTTGAAGAATACTTACGAGAACATTTTTCTTCAAAGTCCTGACATGTGGTAGGGGTTGTAAGATTTCCGGCGTTTTTGGGTAAACCTATCATGGAACAACTGAAAAAGGAAGAAGGACAAATTAGAAATCGGGACCATGGATTTATACCAATGTTAAACCCTTTGACATTCAGATTTCTCTATCAAATGCAATGCCTATTTAGTCACACAGTTTTCAGTTAATCATGCCTTAACTCTTAGCTTTGAGATTTCGATGATGTGATTGTGTATTTTTAGAATGACATTGTAGGGTAGGTGTGAAAGGCCAGATCTAGCCAGTTTGAACATAAAAAACAGATAAAGTATTTGGGCCAGATATGGCTGGGTTAACCCTGTAACGACCGTTCAGCAGGAGCAGGTGACGAGGAATGGCTCCTTTAGTACATTGGATGGTCAATCCAAATAAAAACATGAAAAGGGGATGAGTGCCAGAAGTTTAGAAAATACTGTCTCATGTGACCTTATCTGAAGGCTGCCATTGGTTAGGTTGCATCTTGGCACACAATAGAGCAAGAGAGAAATTGTGCCAATACCAACCAATCAGAGTGGTTGACACAACAGGGTCCAAAGGTGCGGCTGAAGACTAGCTGTTTATCCACTACGTCTGTATTTTTGTATATATAACAGAGAGAGAGAGAGAGAGAGAGAGAAGTATGCTACAACCCTCTAGCATTCAGATAACTCTGTCAAATGTAGTATTTATTATTTATTCACATCATTTCAAATTAATCTCACATTGTCTTGTTACTCCAAGATTTCGAAGATGTGAATGTGCATTTTTAGAATGACATTGTAGGGTAGGTGTGAGAGGCCAGATCTAGCCAGTTTGAACATAATACAGGTGGAATATTTGGGTTGGATGAGGCTGGTTTAACCCTTTAGCATTCAAATTACTCTCTCAAATGTTATATTTATTCACTTTGTTTTGAATTAATCATGTATTATCATGAGACTTTGAGATTTCAATGATGAAATAGTTTATTTTAAGAATGACATTGTAGGAGAGGTGTGAGAGGTCAGATCTGGTCTGTTTGAATACTAAAAGGTCAACAATGGTATACTGGAAGGAATTATGGAAAAAATTAAAATAGCATAATTTATTATTCCAGTTTTGAAGC
>NW_026370972.1:17042-18093 GCF_001194135.2 Octopus bimaculoides | reverse complement strand
ATGTTGGTGCATTTATGTCTCCGTAACTTAGCAGTTCAGCAAAAGAGACTGACAGGATAAGTACTAGGCTTACAAAGAATAAGTGCTGGCAATGATTTCTTTGAGTAAAAACCCTTTAAGGTCGTGCCCCAGCATGGCCACAGTCACAACATGATTGAAACATGTAAAAGAATAAAATGAAAGAAATGGATCTGGCTTACTTGATGTCTCTGATGCAGTAACCTGGTCCTGCCCAGTATTTGTAGTGGTTGTTTTCACAATCCTCGCATTTACCTGGAGACAGGGAAACAGAAGAAAGAAAATTTATCATCTATTTAGATATCATCATCATCATCATTGTCATCATCATATCTTTGATATCATTACCATGATCACCATCATCGTCATTGCCATCACCATCATTATGGTCATCATCATCTTCCTCATCATTATCATCTCCCTCCTTCTCCTCTTCACCACCACCACCACCACCACCACCACCATCATTACCATCATCATTTTAACATCCATTTCCCTTTTTCTTTTGCAGCAAGTCATAAAACGCGGCAATATTACGTAATGGTCATTTGCCCAAACAAGCATAATTGTTGGTAATCCCATTGGTTAGAATTACTGCTCATATACAAATTCTAAACTTTCATCAAAGAAATCTTTCACGAAATACGGTTCTTAGAATTCGGATATGAGCAGTTATAAAACCCCTGATTTTGGGGGAAATTACTCAGTGTTCGTAGGATTGTTACTAAACTCCACGACACTCATTCATTGAGATATTGGCGATTTTTTATGCCATGTCTATGATAAAAATCCAACAAGACTTATTTGAATTGTTGTGAACTCTATGTTGTTCGTCCGTCGGAACAACGAGGACCATCTGATCATCCTAGAGATGGGTGGGGAGGTCATCATTGATGAGTGTGGAGATGGCTGATAAGCCCTATCTGCGTTTGGAAAGATCTGTTGCAGTAGGGACAGGGAATGGTAGCAGGTGCCGGGGGCTTCAAAGCATTGTTCTTTCTGTTCTGCCTGCGCCTCTCTGCAGCAGCTTTCC
>NW_026370972.1:13365-16517 GCF_001194135.2 Octopus bimaculoides | reverse complement strand
GTTGGTAGACAGTCCATGACTCACATCCATTTGTCATGGAGGTGATGCCTCTTCTGTCCTATACATTCTCGTGGAGTCTGCCGAAAGCAGCACTTGCTTTGGCGAGTCTGGTGTTGATCTCATCATCAATGACTACATTGCGGGAAAGCGTACTGCCAAGGTAGGTGAATTTGTCAACCGCATTGAGTCTTTGCCCATTGATGGAAATGTTGGGTTCTACATATGGTTTTCTTGGAGCAGGTTGGTGCATCACCTCGGTCTTCTTGGTACTGATTGTGAGACCAAAGTTGTGAACACTAATAGCTAGTATGAAGGATTAGTTAGTGTGAATTTTAAGTCATAATTCTCTACGACACAATGACTTTACTTTCCAATTGGACTATAAATGCTAAATGTACATAAATAAAATAATGTAGTAATTATTTTCTCTTTCTTCACGTTCTTCAACTTGTTAATGAAATTTATTTCTGCAATTATGAAACTGTGTATTTTTTTTATAGCAGTTAAAAGAAGACGAATTTATTTATCTTCAACATACATGCACGCATAAAATGTCCGTTAGCGTGTCAGAGTATATATTTCTCGCTATGGTGTTTATGTAGCTGGAGTTAGAATTTATGTATAATGATAACATTTATAGGTCATAAGTGACATGTTTATCAATATATATTCCTACTTCAAAAGTAAAATATATTTATTATCTATTTCCAAATAAAAAACATATAAAAGTAATGTTACACAAATAGTAACCAAACTAGCTATAAAACTCTCCATGTGTTAGTGGCTAAAAGTAGAAACTTTGTTGAGGTAGATTTTGTTTTACAGTTGATTGCCCTTCTTTGTTACCCTACCTGGTTGCCCTTCTTTTTGCCCTAACTTGTTGCTCTTCATTTTGCCCTACCTGGTTGCATTTCTTTTTGCCCTAACTTATTGCCCTTCTTTTTGCCCTACGTTGTGGCCCCTACTTTGTTGCCCTACCTTGTTGCTCTTCCTTGTTGCCAAACACCCTTTCTCCTTCCGGTCGAGGTTAACTTTTATCTCCTCCATGGCTAGACATGCTTCCATGGGAGATTGGAAATGAAATGACCCTGCTTGTATGACAGTGACACTCGTTTACAACTATTGCATGATGTCAAGATGATGGTGGTGGTAGTGGCTGTTCTAGAAGTGGTGGTGATGATTGTACTGGTGTGAGTGATGATGGTGGTAGTGGTGGTGATAGTAGTGATGAGGATGATGACAGTGGTGGTGATGATGATGACAATGGTGATGGGATCAACTTCCAAGGAAATTCAGCTGCTGTTAGTTATTTCCATACCTCAGAAGAAGAAGAGAAGCACTTATTAATCTGTGAATGAATAATTAAATAAGTAAATTAATGAATCATGTGACCTACCTCGATCGGTTAATTCCTGTCCTTTCAGGCAAGTAATACGTTTTACCTGACAGAAGTGCTCATCTTTCCCTGTGTGACCAAGATGAAGGGCACACTTGCACTTGGTTTCAGAGATTCGGAAGGAATCTAAAGAGCAAGAGGAAGAGAGAGAATGAGAGAGCTAGGGAGAATGGTGAGTGTAGTTTGGGGAGTGTAACTTGGTGAGTGTAAATTGGTGAGTGTAGTTTCATGAGTGTAGCTTGATGAATGTAACTCGATGAGTGTAGTTTGGTGAGTGTAGTTTGGTGAGTGTAGTTTGGTGAGTGTAGCCTGATGAATGTAGTTTGGTGAGTGTAGCTTGGTGAGTGTAGTTTGGTGAGTATAGTTTGGTGAGTGTAGTTTGGTGAGTGTAGTTTGGTGAGTGTAGTTTGGTGAGTGTAGCTTGATGAATGTAGTTTGGTGAGTGTAGTTTGGTGAGTGTAGTTTGGTGAGTGTAGTTTGGTGAGTGTAGCTTGGTGAGTGTAGTTTGGTGAGTGTAGTTTGGTGAGTGTAGTTTGGTGAGTGCAGTTTGGTGAGTGTAGTTTGGTGAGTGTAGCTTGGTGAGTGTAGTTTGGTGGGTGTAGTTTGGTGAGTGTAGTTTGGTGAGTGTAGCTTGGTGAGTTTCTCTCACTTCCTTCTGTACTTTCAACACAGTTTGTCTTTTTTGCCATTTGCTTTTTCCCCTTTTGTTCTATCTTTCTGCCTGTCCCCTTTCTGTTTCCAGTCCTATTGGACATTCTCCATTGTGTTACTCCTACATTTGTGTCCCTTTAGAGCCACACAACCTTATTTTGTTTGTATATTGTATATTTATTTTCTTTACTGTTACTTCGTGTATCCACTTTTATCTGTTGCGTTTGTTTGCATCACTGTCAACAACATTTGCTCGCTATTCCCAGCATTTTTTCACTGTTGATGCCACCAAAAATGAAAGACGTTACACATGTGAAATTGTAAAGATTTTTGGGACAATAACTGATGAGGAGAGAACACGTCCATGTCTTGTGTGTGGATTTTCTGTTCGTATCTTGGTCATGTTTCAGATTAATTTTTCAACCCACACACACTCTTTCTCTCTCACACACACACACACATACACAGACAAGTTTTCAGTTTCACAAACAAGGGAGAGAAAATAGAGTTGATTCTTTTACAAATCGGTGAAGAGTTGCCTCCCCTCAAACAAGACATCGAATTTTGATGGCCTAAAACACTCGAACACATTACAAACAGCCCAATTTCAGTAGCGCATATTTGTGGGGCAGGGAACATTTTTAGTGCATGAGATCTAAGCCGATTCTTATGAGAAATTTTTTGTTGGGGTGGAGAATTAGGTGGTGGCTAAAAGCGTGTATCTTATCAAACACGATAATTTTCTTACACAGAAAGTGATATTATAATAGAAATGACTAGCAGTATAGCCCGGCGCTGCACGGGATTAAGCTAGGATTATTAAGTGATCAAGTGTTTTATTTCAAACCAAAATAAGTAACATGGACATCAGATTTGACCGAAATCCGTTGAAATTGGTTTGGCTGAAAATGGTTTGCTGGCAATTTGATTGGGAAATCCCATAAGGAATCAGTTTACTGGTTATTTCCACTCATTGACTGTTTTTTTTTAAAAGTTGCATTAGAGATCTGCATAGGAGAAGGTTGATCTGAAGGTTTGCATTGGGGATCTGGATTGGAGTAACTTAGGAAGACTTATCAACAGCCTTAACCAAAAAATAAGAGGC
>NW_026370972.1:9646-11093 GCF_001194135.2 Octopus bimaculoides | reverse complement strand
TTTTAGTTAAATACTTTGGAGCATTTATGAAGGCCTGGTGTGTGTGTAAGGGTACTATGCATGTGGGGGCTTAAATTGGGGTGGTAGGGTAGAAAAGGGCTTTTTAGGTGTATGTCTGCATGCTTGGATGTGTGTGTTTCTGACTACAATTGTGTATGTTCTGGTCAAGCTCTTTCCCAGATTCCCAGGAATTGATGGTGAGCGAGCCGAAGTTGGGGGACTGGGGGTTATAGTCATGGGGGGCACATAAGTATGATAGGTTGTACCTCCTTTCATATATGTGTGTACATATATGTACACACACACACATTTGGGCAAGGATTAAAAATTTTACTTCTGCTGTTCAGATAGATGCCTGGGTGCTGAGAGTTCTTTTCTCAACCAGGCATAATCTATACTTTCACTTGCTATTGAAGTAAACTTTACATTTCTGTAATATCCCCACTCTATTCTGTATTCTGTGGAACTTTCTTTCAGTGACCATACATGTTTGGCCAGGTTTGTGATATTTTGTGTCTCTGGGATGTTGAAAGAGGAATTGTTGTTCATATATCAAGTTCTGAAAGGGCCTTCAGTTGCTCCCACAAACTTTCACAACAACCCTCACCCCTATTATATGCTACACATATAGTACCACTATATACATTCCAATTCTACAAGAAAATTATCCCTAAAACAAGCACACATTTCCCATGCACAATTTTCCAGAAAACTTTTGTCACCTTGCAAACACCCCTAGAGATGGAGTTTTGATGCCAAGGGGAATAACTTAACCCTGGTTCGTTTTGTTGTCTTTTTCAACTACAAACGAGACATGTCTTTTACCCTCCAACAATAGAGAGTAGTCACCATATTTCATTCCATAACTACCATCTCTGAAGAGTGCAAGTTCACATAATCGGGCTGTTACCTAACACCTCTGTTGAACAACTAGTGTGAAACTGATTGACAAAATCAGCTATAATGGATATATAATACTGTAAACTTCTATTAATATACCTACTCCATTGACAAATGTATGAGTGCATATTTTTTTAAAGTTATGGATTCCAAGATGGCTATATATATATATATATATATATATATATGAATGGATACTGAAAGAAGCTGATTGTGCAAATATATATACATATATATGCTGTACTCGAGAAGACCTACCCACAACAACAGATTTGAGATCCTAAAACCAAGGTGCTACATAAAAAGATTAATGTGGGTGTTGGTGTCATGTAAAAAGCAACAAGTATGGTTTGTAGAGTGGTTGGTGCTAGGAAGGGTATCCAGCCATAGAAATCAAGCCAAAACAGACTATCGGACCTGGTGCAGCCCCTGGCCTTGCTAGTTCTTATCAAGCTGTTCAACCCATGCCAGCATGGAAAACAGACATTAAATGTTGATGATGATAATTATTATAGATATATATATATATATATATATATATATATAT
>NW_026370972.1:8875-9636 GCF_001194135.2 Octopus bimaculoides | reverse complement strand
AGATAGATACATACATACATACATACAAGGTGCGAATAAACTGTTGTCTAAATTACACAAAAAAGAAAATAACACTGACATCTCATTTTCACTCTATTACCAAAACTCACACAACTATAACTATAACTATGCTAATAATAGCACTCAGCGCATGCACATACCCAACATAGACATTCATATACGTACATCTAACACTGACACTCGTACACTTGAACACGACCACAGTAGATCCCAGCCCACTAATATACCCGATAATGATACTACCATATCTTATAATAATAATAACTTTAACAATATTTCCATTGATCTAGATTCTTCTACATCCTTACATAGCATATCCTCCAACAATGATACCTCATCTACCACAGAGCCCAACCCCCAAGTCTCATCTACTTGTAACTATCCGGGACAATCTGCCCGCTACAAATGCATTGCGTAAGATATAATCTATACTATATATAAAACAGAGGTGTGTGTGTAATCGCTTTTCACGTGAAAACGGCTTCACTATTTACTTCCATACTTGTGATACATAAATAATTTGACCTCGGATAAATCTTAGGCTCTTCATTTGATTTTTTTTTTATCTCTAATTAAAAATAAATAATATTGCTTTATATTTAAGATTCACTTCTTTAAAAAGGTTTCTCAATGTCAACTTCCGGTACGGACGTGAAAAAACGGCGACGTCTCTCACTCTCTACTACGATCAATTACTGAAACACATATTTACGAAGTTCATAAATTTCAATATTCGGTAC
>NW_026370972.1:4911-7093 GCF_001194135.2 Octopus bimaculoides | reverse complement strand
CTTTTTGCCGTTGTTACGTCAATACCGGAAGTTGACATTGAGGAACCTTTTTAAAGAAGTGAATCTTAAATATAAAGCAATAGTATTTATTTTTAATTAGAGATAAAAAAAATCAAATGAAGAGCCTAACATTTATCCAAGGTCAAATTATTCACGCATCACAAGTATGGAAGCATTTGGTGAAGTCGATTACACACACATCTCTGTTTTATATATAGTATAGATTTACTCTCTCTCTCTCTCATACACACGCACACAAAGATGTATGCATATTTATGCATGTACGTATACATGACAACAAACCTCTCTCTCTGTCTGTCACACACACACACACACACTTCCATTTCATCTGATGTGTGATGCTCTGTGCGTGCGCGTGCGTGTGTGCTTTCGTGCGTGCGTGAGGGGTTCCACAATCGCAATTTATTTCAATTACTCTTGTGAGGATATTCACGTAAATCATTTTTTTCATTTAAGTCACATTTTAATTTTCGTAAAAGTTTCCAAGTACCAATGAGGCTTTTTGCCGCATCTTCAATTTTCCAATTCATGAGAGGTGTCCAGTCATCATTCATCTGAGAGTCCATCTACAGAATGTCCTCAGATTTCTATACAGCATATTTTGCTTATTTCCTTCCAGTATATAAGCAACAATTTCATTCCCGGGTTGCTCTGCTAGTGTAATATATAAATGCACTGTAACCAATCTGTTACATAACTCTACAGCTACATACATAGGTTCAACTAAAAACTTCAAGCAACGCTACGCAGCCCATTTGCACTCTTTTAGATATGACAAACACAGTAAATCTACAATACTAGCCAACCGCATTCATCACCTCAAAAGCACAAATACCCAGCATACTTTAAAATGGTCCATCCTAGACTCTGGAATTCCATACCAGGGCCAGTGCTCTAATTGCAAGCTCTGCTTAAAGGAGGCGTTCGATATTTTAAAATACAAGTCTCCCACTCTACTTAATCAATATAACGAAGTATTTAGCACCTGCAATCACCATTTTTTCCATACATTCAAATTCTATCACAGACACAAATGCACAAATGACCACACAACATAATCACACAACTCCCTATAGGTAACCTATTCGACCTAGAAAACTAGTCCCCGTTCTACCTTCTTTAGAATAGATTTATTTCTTTTTTAGATCTTATCACTACTAAATCTTTTTTCTTAATTTATTTCCTTTATACTTTCCTTTGCCACCAACACCACCACCACTGGCAGGCTCCCTATTGATAACCCAAATCAACCCTAGGTAACATCTGGTCCTTCTACCATCTTCAAAATAGGTTTAGCTCTATTTTTAGAACATATCACTACTAATTCTCTTATTTCCTTAATATGGTTTTTAGAATGCCATCTACACCCTCACCACTTATAGGTTCATAGCCTGACACTGTACACAATATAAATACCTCTCCACATTACCTCCTCACATTCCTTCTTCCTTACTAAACTTATGCCTCCACCACCCACATTCTTCCTTTTGCTCCCTCTACTTCTTCTTTTGTCTTGTCAGAATAACTGACCATACAACTGCTTACTACTATTTCTCACTTGAATTACTTCTTCCCCCACCCCCTTCCTTTCTGTCTTAACCCTACACACATCTCTCACTTGATTTGGGCTATCCTTTGAGTAAAAAGCACAGAGTACACTAGATACGATATGATATATATCCACCTTTGCTACTACAATTATCTCCGGAAAATACCCACAAGGATTCCTCACATGGACGTTTACTGCTGGAATGAAGCTACACTCCAAGTACTGTTTTTTCTTTGTTCTTTTTTCAGCATATCGCTCTCACTTCCTACTACAAATCTCCTCTTATAGATGCAATAATCTATTCCTCTACTATTACCATCTCCGATGAAGGGATACTTTGGATTTTCCCTGAAACAGCTGTAAGAATTTATCCATAATATATATTTCTAACTTTGCCATTGTTCTCTATATCCTTTTCTCTCTTTATACATACACACGCTAATACACGACTTATGTTATATTCCCCACTCATGTTTATACAACGAAAGGGGCAAAACTAGCCGGTAAACAGCACTTACTTGGTATTACCTGTATCTTTGGGTTTGGTTGAATCTAATACCCTTCATAACCTTATATGTATATATATATATATATATATATATATATATATAT
>NW_026370972.1:3967-4252 GCF_001194135.2 Octopus bimaculoides | reverse complement strand
TATATATATATATATATATATATATATATATATATATATATATATATATATATATATATGTATATATATATGTATATATATATGCATATATATATATGTATACATATATATATGTATATATATGTGTGTGTGTATATATATGCATGTGTGCGTGTATATATGTATATACATATATGTGTGTATATATGTATATACATATATGTGTGTATATATATATGTATATATATATTTATATATGTGTATATATATTTATATATGTATATATATATATATATATATATATAT
>NW_026370972.1:1205-3957 GCF_001194135.2 Octopus bimaculoides | reverse complement strand
AGCAGAAAGGAACACAAGAAAATAAACAGAAAGAAAATAAAAACAGTTTATTTAAACACTCAAGGGAAATAACCCATAGCATCTGCACAATATTTTTTTTATTTCAACACCCAAGGGAAATAACCCATAACACCTTCGCTTACAGTTGTTAGTTTTTAGCGAAGCGATTAATATTTGATTCTCATGATCGGGGGATCTAGTTCTGCATTGCATTACTCATGGTTTTGAACTGCTAAACCTTATTATTGCATTTTCTTGATTCAAATCTTAAACCTTAAAGACTTCATTCTTGCATTTATATACATTCATACTTTTTTGCTCATATTTACTAAACCAAACTATTATTCTTCATCTATTCTACTTCAATATCTAAACAGTTATATACATATTCCTGTAATTAATTTAGACATTGCATTAATAGACATTTTTTTCAACATCTCCAAATAGCTAAATGCTGGCAATGCATGCAGGGTTTTCAATTAAATTTGATTACACTTTGAATGCCCATAACTCCTATAATTCTGCATTTTTCCAGTTAAACTTTTTCGATGACAGTAAATAAATTTTTGATTCCAGAACATATTTAACAAGTGTGTCCCAATACAATGAACTCATACTTTGAATGCTTAAAATTCTTAAAAAATGAAACCAAACTTCCACACCACATTGAGTTGGGACACCCTGTATCAGTTATACTTATTTTAGAAATCATAATATTTATTGCTTATTTACAGTTCATACAACATTTTGATGGAACTAATTGAGGCATCGAATTTAGAAATATTTTACAGGCTTCATTGTTTATGTTTGATTAATTTGAATATTGATTTTTAGTGTGTCGAATTTCTAATTTTTGCAGACAATATGACTTTTATACCTTATTCATTTAACATGCATACCAAAAATCTTTTTTTTATAAGGAGACAGCTGAAGACAAAGAAATACAAGGGCACAACAAAATGAAACTCCCGAGGTGACACAAAGCCATCTTGCAGCCCAAAGAGAGGCATCTTCAAGGGCCCGACAGAATGAAACCCCTGAAGCGACACAAAGCTATCTTGCAGTCAATGGCATAAACAATCACCTTCTGGAACAACTGCCTGGCGATTGTTAGACATACAAGTCAATTGATACTGTGCTCCACACCAATGATGCGGTTTATTACCACGTTGAATTCCTCAATAGCCTTGCACCTTCAGGTCTATCACCGCATGAAAGGTTGGAGTCCCAGTTATGCTTTTAAGAAACCTTGATCTCCTAAAATTATGCAATGGCACGAGACTTATTATCAAAAATTTGATGCAGATAGTGTTGGAGGTAACAATACTGACTGGGAAAGCAAGTGGTGGAGATGTTTTCATTCCAAAGATTCCTCTCATTCTCTCCGACACATAAATTGATTTCAAAAGGCTACAATTCCCACTGAGATTAAACTTTGTAATGAGCATCAACAAAGCACACAGTCAGACATTGGAAGTGGTGGGCCTTAATCTTGCAGTACCTACTCTTTCTCATGGACAGCTCTAGAGTTGGAAATCCAGAAATATTGTGAATTACAAAACCCTGCAAGACTGAAATTTTGGAACAAAGATGCCTCTCCCTCCGCCAACCTCTCTCGACAACCTCCAAAAACCTCTCTCGCCAACCTCTGACAAAATCTCCCTCCTCCAGCTGACAGTTTTTTATACTTTTTTGCAAAGGAAAATACACCTTTTGTGGTAAAAAGCACCATTGGAATGTGGTCAATACCAGTTCTACCTGACTGGCTCCCTGCCACCGGCATGAAAAAGCAGTAACCGATTGTGATTGATGCCAGTATCCCCTGACTGGCTCCTGTACCAATGGCACATAAAAAGCACCATCCGAACATGATTATTGACAGGCCTGCCTGACTGGCTCCTGTGCCAGTGGCATGTAAAAAGCACCCGCTACACTCTCAGACTGGTTGGCATTAGGAAAGGCATCCAGCTGTAGAAACATTGCCACACACACACACATACACAAATGAAGACTGAAACACATGACCACACACACGCTTTATGCACGCACACACATGAGGACACATGGAGACACACATCCATACATAACAGATGCACATACATAGTCACACAAACCCATACACATAGACACACTCAAAATGCACACACAAGGAGACAGAGGTACACACAGAAATACACATACACACACACAAATACAAAAACACGCACATGCACAAACATGAACACACAAACACACGAATATGCAGAATACAAACGTACACACGCGCATACACATACGTTTGCATACATACACACACATGTATACACACACATACATACATGCATACATATATATGTGTAGGAAGGGCATCCAGGTGTAGAAACATTGCCAGATCAGATTGGAGCCTGCTGCAGCCACCTGGCTTCCCAGACCCCCATTCAAACCGTCCAGCCCATGCCAGCATGGAAAATGGACGTTAAATGACGAAGAAGAAGAAAGAAGATATATATACACACACACATACACACATATAAACACACACACATATATGTATATATATATATAATATATATATATATTACTCTTTTACTTGTTTCAGTCATTTGACTGCGGCCATGCTGGAGCACCGCCTTTAGTTGAGCAAATCGACCCCAGGACTTATTCTTTGTAAGCCTAGTACTTATTCTATCAGTCTCTTTTGCCGAATCGCTAAGTTACAGGGACGTAAACACCAGCATCGGTTGTTAAGTGATGTTGGGGGGACAAACACAAA
>NW_026370972.1:0-464 GCF_001194135.2 Octopus bimaculoides | reverse complement strand
ATATATATATATATATATATATATATACCAGTCCTCAGTCAAATCGTCCAACCCATGCTAGCATGGAAAGCGGACGTTAAACAATGATGATGATGATGATGATATATATAATGTCTGCATAAAAGCCTAATAACAACTCTACCTGTGTATATATATATTAATATTAATATCAATTAAATGGAGCCAACCAAGATTGTCAGATATTGTTACACATCGCTGGTCACAATGCGCTTTGAGTTGTTTTAGCCTTTGAATAATGCCACCCTGGTACCTAGGCAAGTAGGTCAACATTCTCCCCTAATTGAAAGGGGGACAGGACCAACGTGAAATGAAGTGTCTTGTTCAAGAACACATGTCACCCGGCCTGGGAATCAAACCCATGATCTAGGAATTGTGAGTGCAACAGCTTAACCACCAGGTCACACACCTGCACATGTGTGTATATGCATATGTATATGTATATA
>NW_026370971.1:0-307 GCF_001194135.2 Octopus bimaculoides | reverse complement strand
ACGCTCAAAATGGTGTATTTTATGTGCCACCCGTACAAGAGCCAGTCCAGCGGCACTGGTAACAATCTCGCTCGAAAGTCCTTACACATGCCGAGGGCACAAGTGCCAGAAAGGCGACGCTGGGCACAGGTGCCATCACAATTTCGCTTTCGCTTGCCCCAATAAGTCTTTGCAAGCGGAGTTTCGTTTCCAATGAGGGAGACAACATTGGCATGGGTGCTAGTCATCAAATTTAACTCAATTTCGATTTCACTTGCCTCAACAGATCTTCGTAAGTGGAAGTTTAGTGTCCTATATATATATATAT
>NW_026370970.1:0-289 GCF_001194135.2 Octopus bimaculoides | reverse complement strand
TTGAGTTTTTACCTGTAATTTGGGATTTTGTCCCTAATATTATTATATATGTATATAGAGGGCGGCGAGCTGGCAGAAACGTTAGGACGGCGGGCGAGATGCTTAGCGACATTTCGTTTGCCGTAACGTTCTCAGTTCAAATGCCGCCGAGGTCGGCATGCCTTTCATCTTTTCGTGGTCTGTGAGATAAGTACCAGTTATGCACTGGAGTAGATGTAATCGACTTTATCCCTTTGCCCGTTCTTATTTGTCCCCTCTATGTTTAGCCCCTTGTGGGCAATAAAGAAAT
>NW_026370969.1:0-223 GCF_001194135.2 Octopus bimaculoides | reverse complement strand
TTACTTGACAATCTATGCACCACATTGCAGAAATCACAATGTAAGTATATGTGAAAGGACAGTCTTACACTATTGTACAGTTGAATTACAAATAATGCTCATCTGTTATGTTCGGGTGACCCTATAGCTTCCAATAGTACAACTGCATTCGTCTTTGCTTAGGAAAAATGACAAAATTGTGGGTGTGAAGTGCCCATGAAGGGGTCTTTGTAACTTCTAAGAA
>NW_026370968.1:4095-4874 GCF_001194135.2 Octopus bimaculoides | reverse complement strand
GCCGAACGGAGGCACGTACGATATAATACCGCTCGAATGGTGCAGAGGGAGGCCGGACGGACGCACTTAGTTGGAATTCCGCTGGAACGGACATGCATGCACAGAGAGGCCGAACGTACGCATGTACATTCAAATTGCGCTCGAACGGACGTGCGTGCAGAGGGCGGCCGAACGGACGCACGTACGTTCGAATTCCGCTGGAACAGTGCCGAGGGAGGCCAAACGGACGCACGTACGTTCGATTTCCGCTCGAACGGATGTGCGTGCAGAGGGAGGCTGAACAGACACACGTAGTTTGAATTCCGCTCGAACGGACGAGCGTGCAGAGGGAGGCTTAACGGAAGTACGTACGTTCGCATTGCGCTCGAACGGTGCAGCGGGGGAAGGGGGGCACAACGGACGCCCGTACGTTCGAAGTCCGCTCGAATTGTGCAGAGGGAGGCCGAACGGACGCATGTACGTTCGAATTCCGCTCGAACAGTGCAGTGGGAAACCGAACGGACGCACGTGCGTTCGAATTCCGCTGGAAAGGTGCAGAAGGAGGCCGAACGGACGCACGTACGTTCACAATCCCCTCGAACGGTGCAGAGGGGGTCGAACGGACGCAGGTACGTTTGTATTCCGCTCGAACGGTGCAGACAGAGGCCGAACTGAGGCACGTACGATATAATACCGCTCGAATGGTGCAGAGGGAGGCTGAACGAACGCACGTACGTTCGAATTCTGCTCGGACGATGCAGAGGGAGGCCGAACGGACACCCGTACGTTTGAATTCCGCT
>NW_026370968.1:0-976 GCF_001194135.2 Octopus bimaculoides | reverse complement strand
GCAGAGGGATTCCGAAAGGACGAGCGTACGTTCGAATTTCACAAAAACGGTGCAGAAATGGGCCGAACGGACGCACGTACGTTCGAAGTCCGCTCAAACGGTGCAGAGGGATTCCGAACGGACGCACGTGCGTGCAGAGGGAGGCTTAACGGAAGCACGTACGTTCGAATTGCGCTCGAACGGTGCAGTGGGGATGGGGGGCAGAACGGACGGCCGTACGTACGAATTCCGCTCGAATTGTGCAGAGGGAGGCCCTACGGACGCACGTACGTTCGAATTCCGCTCGAACGGTGCGAAGGGATGCCGAACGGACGCACCTACTTTCGAATTCCGCTCGAACGGTGCAGAGGGAGGCCGAACGGACAGCCGTACGTTCGAATTCCACTAGAACGGTGCAGAGGGAGGCCGATGGGAAACACGTACGTTCGAATTCCGCTCAAACGGTGCAGAAATGGGCCGAACGGACGCACGTACGTTCGAATACAGCTTGATCGGTGCAGAGAGAGGACGAACGGACGCACGTACGTTCGAATTCCGCTCGAACGGGGCACAAGGAGGCCGAACGGACAGCCGTACGTTCGAATTCCGCTAGAACGGTGCAGAGGGAGGCCGAACGGACGCACTACAATCGAATTCCGTTCGAACGGACGTGCGTGCAGAGGGAGGACGAACGGACGCACGTACGTACGAATTCCCATCGAATGGACGTGCGGGCAGAGGGACGCCGAACGGACGCACGTACGTTCGAATTCTGCTCGAACGGAGGTGCGTGTAAAGGGAGGCCGAACGGACGTACTTACGTTCGAATTCCGCTCGAATGGACATGCGTGCAGAGGGATTCCAAACGTACGCATGTACGTTCAAATTCCGCTCGAACGGACATGCGTGCAGAGGGAAGCCGAACGGACGCACGTACGTCCGATTTCCGCTGGAACAGTGCAGAGGGAAGCCAAACGGACTCACATACGTTTGATTT
>NW_026370967.1:0-236 GCF_001194135.2 Octopus bimaculoides | reverse complement strand
GTTGTTGTTGATGATGTTGTGGGTGTTTGTGGTGATGTTTTAGTGGTGTTGGTTCTTTTTGTTGTCATTGTTGTTGGTGGTGGTGGTGGGGGTGTAGAGAGGGCTTTTTGTTGTTGTTGTTGTTGTTGTTGTTGCTGTCCTTGCTGTTATTTCCGTGTTGTTTTTGTGGGTTTTAATGACAGAGGAACTGTCGTTGTTACATGCTGACAATAGAAATGTGATACTATCATCATCAT
>NW_026370966.1:0-231 GCF_001194135.2 Octopus bimaculoides | reverse complement strand
ATTACTACTACTGCTGCTGCTGCTACTACTACTACTACTACTACTACTACATAAGTGACTGAAAGTTATGTTGTTGCAATATTCGCCAGCTGTGTTTGCTCCTGCTGCAGTTTTTCCTACCAACCAGTGGTGATGCACTTACATTTGCAGAGAACTGCACCACCAGCAGAGTTGATCTCGCTAGCATCTTCATCATCATCATCTTCATCGTTATCACCACCACCACCACCA
>NW_026370965.1:0-382 GCF_001194135.2 Octopus bimaculoides | reverse complement strand
TCATCATCATCATCATCATCATCATCATCATCATCATCATCATCATTGACTCGACCATTGTCATCATTATCAGCGTCACTACCAACACCAGCATTATCAACTCTGCCTCTCTATCTTTCTCTCCCTCCTACCCTCCCCCTCTCTCTCCTTCCCTTCCTCTGTGTGTGCGATTGTGTGTTCATGTGTGTGTGTGTGTATGTGTGTGTGTGAGTTCAAAGCCACGGTCACACACATCCGAAACTAAGGGCTAATGTGCTGGATCTTTGTCCAGATGAAACAAGGCCCCTTTTGTCAGTTTTCCTGAGCATTCGGTCTTGATAGCCTTTCGCAAATGCCTCAGCAATTTGACATAGTACTCTCCATTGATGGTGAGACCCTATTG
>NW_026370964.1:0-229 GCF_001194135.2 Octopus bimaculoides | reverse complement strand
ATATATATATATATTTACATATATATATATACATACGCAGAAACATGTTATATATGTGTGAGTATATACATATGAATGTGTGTGTATGTATATGTATGTTATAAACATATACTTATGCATATAAACATATATATATATACACACACACATATATACATGTATAAACATATATACACATATAAATATATACATGCATACATAATTTTAAAGATGGGTGTGTGTGTGTGTG
>NW_026370963.1:0-405 GCF_001194135.2 Octopus bimaculoides | reverse complement strand
AAAGGCCTTCCCTTGATCCTATCTGTATGAATTTGTGTGTATTCATGCACACGCATGTGTGCGTTGTGCAGTGTCAACTATAAAGCCTCATCTTAGAACGTTTCATCTCTGGCCTGGCCGGAGTGTAATTTTTCATCTGGTTCCTCGAATCTTCTTCCGTTATAACCACATTATTGAAGATTATTTGTTGTTAGTATGTTATAATACACGAGTACGCGATATTACTATGATGGAAATGTTTTTGAATTGAATGGGGGAAAAACAGCTTAAGTCTAGCAGTGCAAATACTTTTCAAACAATATGAATTGGCCTGCTGAAAGTTAATTGTCTTTACTATGATCACACATACAAAATAAACAAGAACAACCACAGCAACAATAGTTACAACAATACAATCAACAACAA
>NW_026370962.1:0-676 GCF_001194135.2 Octopus bimaculoides | reverse complement strand
TGGTGGTGGTGGTGGTGGTGGTGGTATGGGCAGTGGTGGAAGGTGAAATAGTATATGAAAAAGCAGATGTTGCTATTTTTGCTACTGCTGTTGTTGTTGTTATGTTTCCGCAAATAAACACAGTGCCTTGCTGCTGCGCACGCGTCAAGTGCTCACGTGGCCTCCAGCTGATGATGAATGAAGAGTAGGCGGTGTTATTTAATGAACACCACCACCAACAACAACACCTACTACTACTACTACTACTACTACTACTATTACTACTACCACCACCACCGCCGCCACCATCACCACCACTACCACCGCTACCGCCACTATCATCATCACATCACCATAATCATCATCATCATCATCATCGTCAACATCATCATCATCGTCGTCGTCCTCATCATCGTCATCATCATCATCATCATCGTCGTCGTCTTCATCATCATCATCATCATCATCATCATCATCTTCATCATCATCAACAAATAAAACAATGTTTAAGTGGAAGGTTATATCAGATGTGTATGTGTGTGTGTATTAGTGTGTACATTGGTATATATGTGTATACAAGTATGTATGTATGTATGTGTATATGTGTGTGTGTGAGTACATCTGTGTGTACTCATATATGTGTCCTCATATCTGTGTCTATTCGTATATGTATATATTCCTGTATGTGTTGTACATG
>NW_026370961.1:0-205 GCF_001194135.2 Octopus bimaculoides | reverse complement strand
TATATATAAATATACATATGTTTGTGTTTTTGTTTGTATTTGTGTGTCAGTGTTTGTCTCCACACCATCGCTAGACAACCGATGCTGGTGTGTTTACGTCCCCGTAAATAAGTGGTTCGGGAAAACAGAGACCGATAGAATAAGTACTAGACTTACACAGAATAAGTCCTGCGGTCGATTTGCTCGACTAAAGGCGGTGCTCCAG
>NW_026370960.1:0-202 GCF_001194135.2 Octopus bimaculoides | reverse complement strand
TATATATATATGTATATGTATGTGTATATATATGTATGTTTAAAATCAATATAAGCAACAAGGATATCCAGAGGTAATGCAGTATGATCATTTCACACAACTCAATGATTGGTGTAATAATAATAACTTCTTAAATCTATAATATTACCCTTAGTTTTAGAATTAAAAAAAAATTAGTGTAAAATTAGGATGTCCTGTAACT
>NW_026370959.1:0-297 GCF_001194135.2 Octopus bimaculoides | reverse complement strand
CCATGCGGTTGGTAAGCAAGCTACTTACCACACAGCCACTCCTGCACCTTAACTATTAATGGTGAGATGCTATGAATAAATTTTTTCGGTAAACTTGCCCCACGGTGAATTGAACTTACTTGTAATCGGTTAGGGTGCTTATAATTAATCTTTCAAATATATATACGAATATACTTTTCTTGTATGTCCCATGTGCGCAGAGAAGTCAACACGAAATTACGTAATTCATAATTAGATCAATGATACTAGGCAATGTTGTTGTTGGCACTCCGTCGCTTACGACGTCGAGGGTTCCAG
>NW_026370958.1:0-327 GCF_001194135.2 Octopus bimaculoides | reverse complement strand
CGTGTGTGACTGTGTGCTTGTGTGAGTGAGCATCCGTGTGTGGTTGCATGGGTGTAAGTGTGGACGGGCCTGCGTGCGCGTGTGTATATACCTGCAGGTGTTGAAACCATCTAAACAGGTGTATATATATATATATATATATATGTTTATATGCTCAGATATCGCTTGAATAGAAGCTACGTTTATCAAGTGTATATATTTGTATGTATATATGTGAATGTATATAAGAATGTGTGTGCTTGTATATGTTTGCATGCGTGTATATGTGTGCAACTGTTTATATGTATGTGTATGTATGCGTATGTGTATGCATGTTTGCGTGTATAT
>NW_026370957.1:164-399 GCF_001194135.2 Octopus bimaculoides | reverse complement strand
CTAACCTATCTTGTAAAGCATATAAAAATTATTATGCAATATATATATATTCAGTCCCACTGCTTGGCACCTTGGGTAAGTGTCTTCTACTATAGCCTCAAGCCGACCAAAGCCTTCTGAGTGGATTTGGTAGACGGAAACTGAAAGAAGCCTGTTGTATATATGTATATGTATGTATGTGTGTGTGTGTGTGTGTGTGTGTGTGTGTGTTTGTCCCCCCAACATTGCTTGACAA
>NW_026370957.1:0-119 GCF_001194135.2 Octopus bimaculoides | reverse complement strand
CTGTAACTTAGCGGTTCGGCAAAAGAGATCGATAGAATAAGTACTAGGCTACAAAGAATATGTCACGGGGTCAATTTATTCAACTAAAGGCGGTGCTCCAGCATGGCCGCAGTCAAATG
>NW_026370956.1:0-294 GCF_001194135.2 Octopus bimaculoides | reverse complement strand
ATGTATGTATGTGCATATCTATGTATGAAGGTGTGCGTGTATATGTGTGTGTGTTTCTATGTATATAAGTGTGTATGTATTTATCCACGTATATGTATCTACATATATATGTGTGTATGTGAGTGTATGTGTGTTCGTGCACATATTTGTATGTATGTATGTATGTATGTATGTATGTATGTATACATACGTAAGTTTGGTGCAGTATTTAAATATATAAACGAGTCTTGCCAAACTTGTAACATACTTCACATGCTCTTGGTAATACAAACGTATATGTATATATATATATAT
>NW_026370955.1:388-834 GCF_001194135.2 Octopus bimaculoides | reverse complement strand
GTTTTTACTTACGTACGCTCTTTCGTCACTCCCTGCCTACGTAATACGTTCGTTCGTTCGTTCGTTCGTTCGAACGTACATACGTTATTTCGTTATTTCTTGCCTATGTACGTTCGTTCGTTCGTACGATCGTACGTACGCACGTTTGTTCGTTCATACGTACGTTTGTTCGTACCTACGTACGTTCTTTCGTTATTTCCTGCCTACGTAATAGTACGTTCGTTCGTTCATTCTTTCGTGCGTACATTCGTTCGTAGGTAAGTAGTTCTTCCGTTATTTCCTGCCTACGTACGTACGTTCGTTCATTCGTACGTACGTTTGTTCGTTCGTTCCTGCGTACGTACATACTTACTTTCGTTCGTTCGTTTCTTCGTTCCTTCGTTCATACGTGCGAATGTACGTTTGTTAGTTCGTCCGTACGTACCTAAAAACGTAGGTACGTTCGT
>NW_026370955.1:120-234 GCF_001194135.2 Octopus bimaculoides | reverse complement strand
GTTCGTTCCTTCAATCGTTCGTACGTACGTACGTATATATGTACGTTCGTACATTCTTACGTACGTACGTTCGTCTGTTTGTTTGTTCATTCATACGTACGTTCGTTCGTACGT
>NW_026370955.1:0-110 GCF_001194135.2 Octopus bimaculoides | reverse complement strand
TACGTTCGTCTGTTTGTTTGTTCATTCATACGTACGTTCGTTCGTACGTACGTACGTTCTTTGGATATTTCTTGCCTACCTAATACGTACGCACGTTCGTTCGTTCGTTC
>NW_026370954.1:0-224 GCF_001194135.2 Octopus bimaculoides | reverse complement strand
CGTACGAACGTACGTATGTTCGTTCATTCGTACTTACAAACTTACTATCGATTTTTCGCTATTTCTTTCGTTCGTGTGTTCGTTAGATCGTACGAATGTACGTACGTTCGTTCGTATTCACGTACGTTCGTTCGTATTCACGTACGTTCGTTCGTTCAATATTGTGTTCTTTCATTCGATCGTTCGTTCGTTCTTTTGTTCCTTCGTTCGATCATTTCATCGTT
>NW_026370953.1:0-235 GCF_001194135.2 Octopus bimaculoides | reverse complement strand
GTGTATCTATGAATGAATGTATGTTTCTATAGATGAATGTATGTATCTATGGATGAATGTATGTATCTATGAATGAATGTATGTATATATGCATGCATGCATGTATGAATGTATGTCATTGTTCAGTTTTATTTCAAGATTTCTCGCCAACAGAGAAAGAACCGGTTTCTAACCAAGATCCAAGGTTGGAATTTCAATATCAACAACAGGGTATGTATGTATGTATGTATGTATG
>NW_026370952.1:0-455 GCF_001194135.2 Octopus bimaculoides | reverse complement strand
TTATTATTATTATTATTATTATTATTATTGCTGTTGTTGTTGTTTTTGTTGTTGTTATCATTAATATGAATCAAGGAAACTATTACAATTACATGCAAAGAAAACTATTCGCAAAGATGATAAACTCTACTACTCATTAATTTACACGGAAGTACCATTGTAAGTGATTAGGCGATTAAGAAGTCTACATACATTGCACCCGTATGGAATAGAAACCGCTTCTTTTGCACGCTTGCCATGCAAACACTCTCTACATGTACATGCGCGATGAAGCTTTCATTGTGACGTCATAAAGGCCACGCTCTTTCGTATATATTTTTCTATTGCACTCACCACCATCGTATAGGAAACTCTCAGGCCCCCACACATACATGAGCGCGGTGACAACCCATGAGCCCTTAATCACCCACCTCACACGGACGAGCGCGCGCGAACAACTATGATGCCTGTGCATA
>NW_026370951.1:736-1953 GCF_001194135.2 Octopus bimaculoides | reverse complement strand
AATTTTGGTAAATTTAAAAGAAAAGTCTTTTTAAAGACATATTTTTATAGCATTCAAATAACAGCAGCATTTTTCTTGCTTCTGCCTGTCTCTGTCTCACTTGTTAACTCTTGTGGGTTCGAAGAAGGATTTCGTATTAGGCTTTTATTAGGTACCACATAAGTTTCGACCCATCAGTCTGAGTCTCTTCAGGTACATTGATAAAGAAGTCTCACTAGAGATTTTTAGAATCGGCTGCCCATCAAATTGAACAAAATCAAATAATATTATGTACAGAAACGCAAAAAATTCAAATAAGAACGTGGAAAACATGCATTCCAGTTTAGACAAAATGGCCTAATCAGCGTTCGCTGTCATAACTGCTCAGAGAAAAATGAAAGTAGAGAACTTGATGGGCACATAACAACAAGTTAACCGATAGTGAAAATCTCCAGTGAGACATCTTTATCAATGTACCTGAGGAAACCCAGACTGATGGGTCGAAACATAAGTTGTACCTAATAAAAGTCTTATACGAAATTCATCTCCTACTATTTATTAATAATATTGCCCTAACTGTCACTGCGGAGTTCCTGACGTAGATCCAACAGACGTGTGCCACAACTGCAGATGACAACAAGTAGCCTAAACTGTGCCAGTGCTCTACTCTAATCGAATTATACGTATTTGTCCAAATTATTTATGATATATATATATATATATATATATATGGCACTCCGTCGCTTGCGTCGCCGAGGGTTCCAGTTGATCCGATCAACGGAACAACCTGCTCGTGGAATTAACGTGCAAGTGGCTGTTTATAAGTGCTGTTTATAGCTTTATTGCCTTAGCAAGACGGAGGTATTGTTATCAGTCCTGTTTGTTTGTCCGTGGACAAGATATCTCGAGAACCGCTGGATGGATTCGGATGAAACTTTCAGGGATGTTTGGCCTTGTGACTGGCACAAACTGATTAGATTTTGAGATCGATCTGGTACCGGACAAGGATTCTGGATTATTCTTCCTGTTTTTTTAACTTAATTTTTGAGAGCGGTCGGGTTCATTTTTAATATTCTCGTTTGTGAGAGCAGTTGAGTTTATTTCAGATATTCTCATTTTAAAAATCATCCCTGGCTAATCGTTGAGAGGACGTTGGTGTTGCTTTGTTTTACTTTGAGTTCCACTACTAAAAGAAGAAAAGTACTAAGTTAACCACTAATTAGTGCAAATTGCTTGAG
>NW_026370951.1:0-492 GCF_001194135.2 Octopus bimaculoides | reverse complement strand
TATACACACACATACAGATTAACATACGAGGGGTTGTTGAAAAGTTCCTGGCTTTGGGTAAAAGTAAATGCAGGAGGATTAGTTAATAATGTTTTTATTCAACATATTCCTCGCTCAGATTCAATTACTGCAGCAGTCCTTCGGTTTTATTTAAGCCCTGTAAAAGAACTCGGAATGCTGGGCTTCCGACCAGGACTTTAAAAGCCAGGAAATTTTCAGCATACACTCGTATATGTTCAAACATTGAAACGCCGATTGAGTTAATATTTTAGAAGTAAAAGAGATCTCGAATGCAGGAGAATATTAATTACTGCAGAGGCTTGCTGGCCAATTTATTCCGTCTATAAGGGTATTTTATCTTATCCTCTAAGCAGTTTTCGCAGTTATCTACTGCATTCGAGATTTCTTTCATTTCTTTTTTGCATTTCTAATAGTTACATACATACATACATACACATATATATACATATATATATATGTATAATATATGTA
>NW_026370950.1:0-264 GCF_001194135.2 Octopus bimaculoides | reverse complement strand
ATATATATATATATACATATGTACATATATATATGTATATATATATATATGTGCATATATATATATGCACATATATATGTGCATATATATGCACATATATACATGCATATATATATATGTACTTATATATATACATATATACTTATATATATACATATATACATATATATACATATATACTTATATATATACATATATATACATATATACTTACATATATACATATATATACATATATACTTATATATATACATATATATATAT
>NW_026370949.1:1564-2257 GCF_001194135.2 Octopus bimaculoides | reverse complement strand
GTTGGACCGATGTTCTTGGCCGAAAACCGGTCATTGCTTATAATATGTTAGGTTTTGCAGCAAGGTGTGCCGTCTACATAGCAGTAATGCACTGGAAATTGCCAACACGTTATCTTCTTATAGGATTTTTTCTAGAAGGGATTTCTGGAGGTTATTTCGTTAATACTCTTCTAGCGTTCGTATATACAGTAGATCTAACTGCAAAGGGACGTCTCCGGGGAACCTTTCTTGTCATTGTGGGAAA
The DNA here is from genome assembly GCF_001194135.2 of Octopus bimaculoides. Taxonomy (NCBI): domain Eukaryota; kingdom Metazoa; phylum Mollusca; class Cephalopoda; order Octopoda; family Octopodidae; genus Octopus; species Octopus bimaculoides. The sequence goes on along the minus strand of NW_026370949.1, from coordinate 2,013 downwards.
CCTGTCTTATTTATTCTATGGTGTTGTTAACTTTGCTACAGGTTATTTTATTCGTGCTTTTGGATTTCTCTGGCCGACAGTTAGCTCTTTAATATTTAAAATAGTTCTCGTGCTATTATTGCTAGTTTTCGCGAAGGAAACAGTGAAAACACGGGGGAAATGGTCAGATCTGAAACTTGGTAAAAGTATGAGACGTGTTTTGAAATTTTATTTAAAAACTGACAAGTACCAAAATAAATATTCACGGGTGAAATTTATTTTGTGCATTATCTGTTTCATAACATTAAGTCAAAGTTTATATGGACTATGGAGCATTGAAACATTATACCATTTCAATTCACCGTTTTGCTTTGATTCTATTAAGCGTGGACGTTACGTCGGAATTATATCTATTGTTCAACCGATTGTCAGTACAATTGCTTTAAAGATCTTCCAGCTCTTTCTTCCGG
>NW_026370949.1:0-838 GCF_001194135.2 Octopus bimaculoides | reverse complement strand
TTTCCATTTCTTTATTTTGGGTTGTAGCCCTTGCCTTTGATTATTATTTGTTTTTAGCAATGTTATCCTCACCGATCATATATTGATGAAAATGATATTGATCGACATATTAAATTAATTAGCATCTCACTTATATGTTGTTGCTCTCAATATTATAATTTTTTTCTCTTTATAATGTCCATCTTCTCAATGATGTTTACAATAACTGGTGCAGTTACGGAGTAGCACGATGGGAGTAAAGTTTCCGGACTTTAAACGCACTGAAACTATACTGATTCTGGTTTCTATGGCTGACGAGAGGATTTCCATGTTTAATTGTCCTTTTCAGTTAATCGTTTCCATGTTTCAGATTGATTTTCACTATATTCATTTCTGGAGTACACAACAGCCTATTATCGCTCATCTATAAATAATTTTTCTTTCGTGCTATGAATACATTATTTTCCTTCCCTCCTAGCTAGCTCATTCTTTTCCTTTCTCCTTTCTCTCTCTCTCTCTTATTCTCAGTCACATTTTTCTTCCCTCTATCTTTCTTTCTGCCCCTCTTATTCAACATGCTTTCATTTCTATTTACTCTTCCTTATCCTCTTTCATTATCTTTCTTTCTATCTCTCTCTCACTTTTTCTCTATTCAACACCATTCTTACGCTCTTTTGCTGATGCTTGTTAGCCAATATCAATATTTCCCTCATCCTGTCTTTCTTACCGATAACTTCACCTAGGTCACACATTCTTAAAATCCTCTCCTTCCTTCATGTTCGTTATACGACGAAAGTCATCGTCCTCTTTTCCTTCGCACTAATTATTTTTCGGTGAGTTCGTTGCTTTCCGTGCCCAG
>NW_026370948.1:0-314 GCF_001194135.2 Octopus bimaculoides | reverse complement strand
ACACTATAAGTCTTCGGGGTTTGGGTTTTTTAGGGGCCAGGTTAATAAACTTCATTGTATTGATTTTTGCCCTTTATTGGTCTTCCCCTGTCTAACAACATTGAATATGATTTTTGTTGATATAAAATGCCGCTAGGAGACCCTAATATTCAGTGTCCGAAATACGTAGTGGTCACCTGCAATAGTCATTGCTTGTCAAAGGATATTCACTGGTGAAGATATACAAATGAGTCAGGTGATATTTTAAGAGATGTTGTAAATGATATCAGTATATAAATGTGTGTGTGTGTGTGTGTGTGTGTGTGTGTGTGTGT
>NW_026370947.1:0-286 GCF_001194135.2 Octopus bimaculoides | reverse complement strand
TGTGTGTGTATGTATATATGAATGTATATGTATATATGCATACATACACATATTTATATATACACACATAGAGGCGTGCGTTGAATCGTTTTGCGTATGTGTAGGAGAATAATTACGTATATATATTTAATGAATTAAGAGGTCAAATGATGTAAACAACGATATCAAATAATTTATATATATATGTATGTGTATAGTACAATATAAAATACCTATATAGATGTATATACATACATCTACATTCACATATTTATATGTATGTATGTATGGACGTATATATATATAT
>NW_026370946.1:0-201 GCF_001194135.2 Octopus bimaculoides | reverse complement strand
ATTATATTGCAGCTATGTATATATACACATATCAAATCCAATACTAGGTATAGATCCAACTCAGAATTGATTCCAGTTGTATCATAGGTATAGAAACAGGATCTAAAAAAACATGCTGAATATTTATTCATCGTTGTCATTTGGTGGATGGATGGGTCATCATCTAGGCATTACCTTGTCTGCTTATACCTATTTAAAATT
>NW_026370945.1:0-292 GCF_001194135.2 Octopus bimaculoides | reverse complement strand
TATATATATATATATATATACATATACCTATATACCTATATATATATGTATGTATATATACCTATATATATATATACATACATATATACATACATATGTACATACATATATACTCATACATCATCATTGTTATGTATATATCATATATAAGTATGTATAAATGCACATATATACACATATATATATTGAATTGTTTAATAATAAAGTGCAGCATTAAATCATGTTTTTATAGGTTTGTCTTTGTGGCTTTTGATTGTTAGAATTTCCATAATTATTTCAATTCATTCTTTCT
>NW_026370944.1:0-473 GCF_001194135.2 Octopus bimaculoides | reverse complement strand
ACATACACACATACATACATGCATATATGCATAAATACATACATATATACATAAATACATAGATACATGCATAAATGCATATATGCATGCATACATACATACATACATACATACATGCATATATACATATGTTCATACATACATACATATATACATACAAATACATACGTACATGCATACATACATACGTACGTAGGTACGAGTGTGTGTGTGTGTTTATGTATGTGTGTCTGTGTGTGTGCATTCCAAGTAATTATAAAGGACAAGAGAACTTAATGCTTGTTTAAATATACTTTCTTTTAATTAAAAGCAGAATATATATCCACATTAGAAATCCAGGTTTCTCCAACACTGATAAGCCAAATAGTGGTGAAACTTCAAACGATAATGCTAATTTATAATTAACTTTTAAATATATACCACTATTCCGTTTATTTCAAGATTTCTTGCCAATAGAGAAAGAACCGGTTTCT
>NW_026370943.1:0-419 GCF_001194135.2 Octopus bimaculoides | reverse complement strand
ATCTATCTATCTATCTATCTATCTATCTATCTATCTATCTATCTACAGGTTGCAATATAACTGCAAAAGGGATTATTTGCTCAAATCATTTCCACAATTAAGAGGCCCTGAAGCATACGAATTAAGTTTAATTTCTACATCACTTATCAGTTGTACAATTCACAATTATTCTTATAGAATGATATGAAATAATTATTCAGCTTCCATAGAGAAAATAAGATTTCCTTCAGAGCCGTAAAATCCTCTGGGAATTTTGAATTCTTTTCTCCTAGAGAATTAATAACATAGTTTATTAGTTGTTGCGTTGGTTCGAACCATGGAGAAATGTAGAAATGCTGGTGCATCGATTTGTATAAAGAAAATTGGAATCCCAAAAAGACCTTCTGTGTCGAAAGAGGTTACGAGGCGGGCTTACGTAC
>NW_026370942.1:0-561 GCF_001194135.2 Octopus bimaculoides | reverse complement strand
GATTTAGATTTCAAGTGTAGTACTTGTATTGAAGAATTCATGCTTTTTTATATTCATCGATTTTTAGTTGGGTTTCACGGGATTTGTGTTGTACATTGGGTAACGTATTTGTTTTTCTATTGGGGAGAAATAGATGTGGCCTGTGCGTAGATGAATTCCATAAAATATTTACATCAAAAGAACTACTGATTCTAAACTACAATTTTTTCTCTAACGGATGGCGATATTTATGGCACACATAGAACAAAAACAGAAGACAAAACAAAAAAACAAATCTGCCATCGCCATCCGTTAGAGAAAAATTGTAGTTTAGAATCAGTAGTTCTTTGACTGCTATTTCTAAATTTTCAGTATGTTGGTGAAGCAACTAATGCTGACCCCTATATATTTATGATTATAAATGGTTTTACCGATAAAGGTTTTTTCATACTGAACAACTTGGCAAAATTGTTAATTATTAATTTTATTACTAATTGGTAATTCCCTGCCCGATATCTGTATATTTATATTAATGTCTCTTAGATGGTTAAACTGCAACCCTTTTATGCGGGACTTTTTTAT
>NW_026370941.1:0-289 GCF_001194135.2 Octopus bimaculoides | reverse complement strand
AATGTCTGTTTCTGAGTGTATGTATATGTGTGTATGTATAACAGTAAATATATATTTATATATGTGTGTGTGTAATATACATATATACATAATGTGTACACACACGCACACACATATATGTACATATACATATCTATATACATATATATATACACACACACACACACACATATATACACATGTATACATATGCATACGGGTGTGGACATATGTATGAGCAAGTCTTTCAGCTTATTCTATTTTTGCTGACCATTCCACCAGTTCAGTCATTCACCACCACCACCACCAC
>NW_026370940.1:0-1355 GCF_001194135.2 Octopus bimaculoides | reverse complement strand
TTATTATGTTGGTTGGTTTTTAGTGTGTTTTTGTCAAGTTCCTTGGCACAAGGAACTTGACAAAAACACACTAATAATAATATTGATAATGAGAATATAAGCAATAGTATACAAGGAAAGTAAACAAGCAGAGATATAATATACCTAAGAACAACAATTTAATACCGATGATGTCTAATAATGATAATATAAAAATATAAAAATAAAAAGGATATTATATGGTTAATTATTCCGTATGGGGCTCAAGTGATGACTAATATTATTAAGGAGACACCTAAAATTGTAAAAATGGTTTTTAAAAAGGACAACATTTATTCAAATATATTTTCCAATAAAACCATAAGGGTAAGATACTCAACATCAAGAAATGTAGGCAATATCATTTCCTCTATGAATAATAAGAAATTAAATAATTATCATAATAGCATAACAAATAATAGCTCTAGCAATAATATAACCGCTAGTGATAGAAGTCTTAATCAACATATAGAAAAATGCTCATGTGATAAGACTAAATGTAAGCTCTCTAATAATTGTGATATTAATAAAGTAATTTATAAATGTATAGTAAGCTCTAAGAACAATAATGATAAAATTATAAATAAGGCTTATAGTGGATCAACAGCTAATGAAATTAAAAAAAAAAGAATATCCCACTACTACCAGACCTTCAAAAATCCTAATTTAAGCAAGTCCACAGGCTTAAGTAAATGTATATGGGAATTAAAATCTCTAAAAAAATAAAAGCACTCCCTTAACTGGAGTATAATAAGTAGAGTCCACTCCTATAATATTGGGAATAAAATGTGTTTATTATGCATAACAGAATTTATGAAACTACTACAGTCTAGAGATGAATTATTAAACACATATGATGAAGGTAGAGTAAAATGTAGGCACCAAAGTAATTTTACCTTCAATAAAATGAAATACTGAACCCCCACCCCTGAATCAAATATCCACAAAATTTTATTTCTACAGCACTTGAATAGACTATATAAATAAATAAATAATTTAAATAAATAAATGAATTAAATATTACTAAAGTTATATAATAACAAATTATATATATCTCCCAACATAGGTAAACTGAAGATAACAATAGAGGATAGTTTAAATTTAAACTATGGTTAGTGGTACTAATTACCTATAAATTCTCATAGTTCCCTGCTATCTTCTTCCTCTAATCGTCACTTTGAAAACAAATCCTGGTACCAGCAAAAAAAAGAACCATGTTGCTTGAAAGGAAGCTTCGTACAACACACATGCACACGCACGCACACACACACACACACGCACAATATGTATGCATATATGTTTGTGTGTATATATATATATATATATATATATATATA
>NW_026370939.1:0-367 GCF_001194135.2 Octopus bimaculoides | reverse complement strand
TCATTAATTAGCGATCTCGCTGACGATCTACAGATTCCAAATTAGTTTATTTGCCAATTTATAGAGAAACTCGAGTTCGGGAATAACTAACTTACTTCTTGTTTGTTCTCGTGTTATAACAGCGTGGTCTATGAATTTTTCTTTTCGTGGTTTGGGTTTTAACTGCCCTTTCTAGCATGTAAGAAGTCCTGTCAAAGGTCTCCTCTGTGTGTATAAAATATTTTATACACTTTATATTTATAACAATATGTTAGGTCTTATGACTTTTCTTTATGCATGCTAACCACTGGTAATAAATTATTTTATTATGAGGGTAATAAATTATTTTAATATTTATTACCCTCATATTTACGATATGAATATACAT
>NW_026370938.1:0-463 GCF_001194135.2 Octopus bimaculoides | reverse complement strand
ATAAATATATGCATATAACCATACATATATGTACATACCTACATCTATGTGTATACATACATACATATATGGGTACAGGACATTAAAAAAACGTTAAACACAATGAGGAACGAAAACATGAAAAAGAAAACATAGAAAACGAACTTTTCTCGAACGACGAAGAAAACAAACAGAGAAACGAACGGGACATGCAACATAAAGAGTATACCCCTTCGTCAGTTGTCCCTGTTTCATCTACTCCGCGTTTCGAAGCCAAGGACAATACGCGACTTCGTTGAAACAGTCCTTCCCGCAAAGAAAGTTAAATAAAATTTGGGATTTTTTGCGGAGAGTTTTCGTTTCTCATTTTGTTTAAAGTTTTTTTGATGTCCTGTTCCCATATATGCATGTATGTATACATATAGATGTAAGTGTGTACATATATGTATGGATATATGCATATATTTATATATTATTTATAGTA
>NW_026370937.1:0-710 GCF_001194135.2 Octopus bimaculoides | reverse complement strand
ATATATGATTGTTGTTATGTTTAAGTTCATCGAGCATAGATGGAACCCACAACGTTTTCCTGTTCCTGTAGTTGTGTGTGTGCGTGTGTGTGTAGGGGGGATGAATGTGTGTAAATATGGATGCATGTATGTATGTATGAACGCATGAATTTTAGGATGTCCGTAGCGTATTTCATATTTAATGATTTCCGTTGTTTAAATTAGATCCGTTAACTATTTATCGCAAGAATATATCGAAATTACGCACATGAAATTCAAGGCTTTGTTGATGAAATGCGCCGATGAAGTGGATCAGAAAATTAATGCAAGTGGGTGCGCACGTGAATAAGTGTGTGCGTGTGTGCCTGTCTCTGTGAGCAAGCGCTTATATATACATATATACATATACAATATATCATCATTATCATCAGCAGCAGCAGCATAATCATTATTTAACGTCCGCTTTTCCATGCTGGCATGGCTTGGATCATTTGCCAGGAACAGACGAACCAGAGAGCTGCGTCAAATTCTATGTCTGCTATAGCGTGATTTCTACAGCTGGATGCCTCTTTTCACGCCAACGACTTAACAGAATATACTGGATGCTTTTTACGTGGCACCAACACCGGTGAGGCCACTGAGTACCCGCAAGATAAGACCCCTAAGTAGGTTGAGGCATAGAATAGCGGGATAAGAAACTATGATAGAAAGGATAAGGAATATATATATAT
>NW_026370936.1:727-927 GCF_001194135.2 Octopus bimaculoides | reverse complement strand
GTATTATTTCTATAATTACAAAGGCGCTAAGCAAGCGGAATCTTTAGCACGCCGGACAAAATACTTAGCGGCATTTCGTCCGTTTTTACATTCTGAGTTCAAATTCCGCCGAGGTCGACTTTGCCTTTCATCCTTTCGGGATCGATAAATTAAATACCAGTTAAGAACCTGGGTTGATGTAATCGACTGGCTCCCTCCCC
>NW_026370936.1:0-703 GCF_001194135.2 Octopus bimaculoides | reverse complement strand
TTATTATTATTATTATTATTATTATTATTATTATTATTATTATTATTATTATCATTATTATTATTATTATTATTGTTCAGTAGTTTTATTTTTATAACGTGGTTTCACTTCACTACCGAGTGCAGCTCTGTGTGCCTTGGGTATGTGTTGTGGTTTGCTTTGATGCTGTTATGGTTACTGTATTGAAAGTTGTTATTATTATTATTATTATTATTATTATTATTATTATTATTATTATTATTATTATTATTATTATTATTATTAAGGCGGAAATCTAGCTCAATCGTTAGTGCGGCAAACACAGCAAAAATGGTTAGCCGCATTTATTCCGGCTCCTTATGCTCTGCGTTCTGTTGAGAACGACTTTGCCTTAACATAAGCCCTCTTCTCGCTTTTTCTCGTGCTTTCTCATAGACTAGCATCCGGCTTTTCGAATAGTACAAAACACGTATATTGAACCTGAAGGAGTGCTTAGAAACACAAGGCACATGATATATATATCTGCCGGATTATTGTGTTTCCACGGCAGGAGATTATTTGTAGGTCATATCTCAATGCTGTCGTTAAGTGATATTTATCTCTAACTGGATAGCGTCCTTTTTTTTTATTGACCTTGCACATAACAGAACAGTAAACTATATATTCTCTCTATATGCATATACATATGCACACACATACAAACATACCTACATATATATATATA
>NW_026370935.1:0-422 GCF_001194135.2 Octopus bimaculoides | reverse complement strand
GTATATAAATATATGTTAGTGTGTGTGTGTGTGTGTGTGTGTGTGTGTGTCTCTACCAGCTTCAATGTAGATGATTGTGTGCATCTGAGATATAGGGAGAAATGTTTCCTCATTTTAGATTTTATGAAATAGGAATATTTTATTGATTTATACAGGTCCATTCACTTCGTCATTTGAAAACAATCCAATGTTTTTCTTGAATATACGAATATTCTGGAGCAGGCACAATACATATCAATATAAAAGATAACAAATGCAGCATGACATAAATATCTTCAACAAGTGTATACAATAAAGATAGATAAACAGTTGGAAAATGTTTTGAACACATAGCTAGTTGAGGATATCTATTTTCTCTATTTATAAATGTATCAATTCCTCTCACTCTCCCTCTTTCTCTTTCTCTCTCTCTTTATATATAT
>NW_026370934.1:0-222 GCF_001194135.2 Octopus bimaculoides | reverse complement strand
GTGTGTGTGTGTGTGTGTGTGTGTGTGTGTGTGTGTTTACTTCTTGTTACATCTGGTTAATATCTTTGCAGTTGTAGCCAGTAGCTTTGAATATCCCACATCATAAACACGTGACTGATCTTCTTAGTTCCTGAAACCAATCAAGAAAATAGATGCCTTCGTTGTTATTCGCGATGATGATGATGATGATGATGATGATGGTGATGAAGATGATGATGATGA
>NW_026370933.1:0-210 GCF_001194135.2 Octopus bimaculoides | reverse complement strand
AAACGTTTTTGTTGCTTCTTACAGGATTGTATATTTCTTATACTTTTTGTTATTTCAATATTTGTAATTGTATTTATGGTTTCTTCCGGGATTCAATATTTATTATTCTTGTTGTTACTTTCTCCAGGATTCTATATTACTTATTCTTTTTGTTACTTCGTCCAATATTCAATATTTCTTATTCTTTTTGTTGCTTCTTCCAGGATTCAA
>NW_026370931.1:0-457 GCF_001194135.2 Octopus bimaculoides | reverse complement strand
TCAGGAAACCTGCCAGTCACCGAGTCACCTACCGCTCCGGCAGACACTCTCGCCAAATCAACTACATCCTCACCAGAAATAGGAAAAGAAGGTGGCTTATAAATGTCAAAACCTTCCCTGGCGAAGAATGTACCCCACAACATAGATTAGTAGTTAGCGACTTCAGGATCAAGGCAAAATGGGTGCCCAGAAGTAGACCAGCTTGGAGGAGAAGGGTGTGGAAGCTTAAAGACCCTGCAAATGGACAGAGACTTAGAGACAAGTTACTTGAAGTATTTGACGAAATAGAAGGGGATATAACATCATACAACATGGAAGACAATTGGAGATTTCTGCAGGACAACCTGTTGAGAGCCACCGACCAGATCTGTGGCTGGTGTAAGGTCCCCCTCTCGACCCAGAGTAATGTGGTGGTGGAACAAAGAGGTAGACAGGGCTATTAGACAAAAGAAACAGG
>NW_026370930.1:0-350 GCF_001194135.2 Octopus bimaculoides | reverse complement strand
TTCTACTCTTCTCTTCCTTTTCTTCTTTTATGTTTTTCTCTTCACTTCTTCTTAATCATTTATTCATTTTTTTCAGTTTCCTTCTCCTTCCCTTTTCTTTTTATCATTCACATTATAATGTGGGGCAGTGGTTCTCAACTGGCGTCCTAAATCCGTATCCAACATTTTGAATATGCAAAATATAAAATAAAAAGAAGATAAAACTTGAATATGGCCGTGTATTTAATAAAACACGCTTGAACAAATGCCTCTATATATTCACATGCACATGCAACAACAACACACACACACATACATACGTGCATGCATGCATACACATACATACATACATACATACATACATACATACA
>NW_026370928.1:681-964 GCF_001194135.2 Octopus bimaculoides | reverse complement strand
CCGTCAGTAATGAAACCTGTAAATGTAAGATTCAAGTTATATTTACTCCAAATTTATATAATATTTTTATTTGTAAGATATTTATCATATTTACATTTGTAGGGAAGTTTTTCTCGCTTCAGTTATTTCAATCTTAAGAGGTTAACTTCTAATATAGATGCCACTTATTTTACGTAAGTGGCATCTATATTAGGCACTAACCTCTTAAGATTGAAAAATAATGTTTTCTGCAGTTAGTCAAGCAAATTGAAACAAAATGGTACCCTGGTTGAGATAAGGCTAC
>NW_026370928.1:547-671 GCF_001194135.2 Octopus bimaculoides | reverse complement strand
ATCCAAATAATGATGTAAAAATTGCCAGATATTATTTTCGTATATTTCAATTATTCCACAGATATTTCTAATGTTATGAATAGATTTACGATATACGCTTTCAGTTACTTTTTTTGTATTTGCA
>NW_026370928.1:0-537 GCF_001194135.2 Octopus bimaculoides | reverse complement strand
ATGAATAGATTTACGATATACGCTTTCAGTTACTTTTTTTGTATTTGCACTACATTAGTAAGAAGAAAATTGATGGAATATTGTAGTAACATTACAGTGTTATATTCTATTAATTTCTTCTATCTCTACCTATTTTCAATCAACAAAATGTAATTTGACCAGTGTAAGCTGTGTTATCGTTAGTAAGTATCTAACTTTGATTGTAATCTATTAATGTCGTCTTCATGACATTAATTAGCAAATGAGCAAAGAAGTTTGCTTATATACTCAAACCGATCAATGGAATTAACATTCTTGTTTTTGCGTTTAACCACAATATTGCAATATCTGCGTTTACTCTATCGCTATAACTACTTACTTGACATCAATATTTGTCTACGTTACAGTGCTATTACTGCTTATAGATGCAAGTTTTTCCGGCTTTGTTTTATCTATATGGACAAAATCATTTGAAATTAAAATGCCTTTACGAAGGGAACAAGCTATAATATGTGAATTATTAGGTTCATAAATCCTAGGTCATTTATCACTACTCAA
>NW_026370927.1:0-564 GCF_001194135.2 Octopus bimaculoides | reverse complement strand
TGCACTCAAACAATATTAGCATAAACTGTGGCATTTTCCAAGGTGACTCAGCTTGGCACCAGTAATGTCAGAACTCATTTCTACAGCTGAGTGAACTGGAGCAACATGAAATAAAATGTTTTTTGCTCAAGAACACAACACCCAGCATGGTCCTGGAGCATCGGGCTCACAATCATGAGGGAAGAAGAAGAAGAAGAAGATACTAACTAGCAATGCCCATGGAAATTCCATGGTAGATTGATAGTTTTTAGATTATTGTAAGTTTCTATAGAGCCATAAAAATTAGTGTTCCTTTAAAAATTTTATATTCTGCATTATTTTCATTAAAAACTCCTTTCACTTCTGGATAAGGTGGTAACTGAAGAAGTATGACTTTCCCATTCCCTCGGGACTTCAGAGGTTCGTTAACAAATCTAAGAGCTTCACAGTGATTGCAGAGAATATTCGTGTCACAATTGTTGTAACTTTGTTATTTGAACTTTGTATTGACAGCAAGGAAAGTAGATATAAACAAAGAATTGAACCGTTTTAGTTTTTTTTTTTTAAATTTTATTTTACATTCTC
>NW_026370926.1:0-479 GCF_001194135.2 Octopus bimaculoides | reverse complement strand
TATATACATATATATAAAGCAAATCGAATCATAGATGAGAGGTAACAAAATCCGAGGGTATCTTGCAATTAATATTATTAAGTCGGCGTAAGGCGGCGAGCTGGCAGAGTAGCACGCTGACGATATGCTTAGCGGTATTTCGCCCGTCGCTACTTTCTGTGTTCAAATTCCGCCGAGTTCGACTTTGCCTCTTTTTCCGTTCGGGGTCGACAAATTAAGTAAGAGTGAAACTCTGCAGTTGATGTAATAGACTAGTTCCCTCCCAACAAATCTGACGCCTTGTCCCTCCAGTAGAAAGGGTAAAGTTGGCGTTCAAAGAAGAAATAACGTTATAAAGTTAGCTAGTGAAAGCAAAATGTTGAAGACATAATCTTTCGTTGGACAATAGAGGAAACTTAATGGAACGGGAATTAATTGAGGAAAGGAGGCAAGGCGATAAAAAGAATGAGAGTAGAGCTAGAACAAAAAAACCCATGGGT
>NW_026370925.1:0-212 GCF_001194135.2 Octopus bimaculoides | reverse complement strand
CTGGTCCTGGGGGCAGTCTTTCTTAATATGACCAGGCTCCAGACACAGGTAACATTTCGGGGGGCATCCCTCGACTATGACTGGATATCTCTGCCTGTCCATCCTTAAAAAATCTGGGAGAACCAGATCTCTAGCTGATTGGGTCCACAGGGTCAAAACCGTTTTTGACCCAACCCAATCAGCTGTCGGTAATATTTTTACGTTTAGGAGCT
>NW_026370924.1:0-970 GCF_001194135.2 Octopus bimaculoides | reverse complement strand
ACACACTGACAAACACAAATCCACACACACACACACACATACATATACGAAGTCAATGAAGTCAAGGAAAACAATATTTTCAAAGCATTTAATACGAACATTTCAGAGCATTGCGTAATATATAACGAAAAACATATCCTTTATACAGGACGTTCCTCAGTTACTACATTTCAAAATATTTTCAAATGTATTAACTGAGCAAGATTTCGTATGGTTTGCATTGCTATTACTTAATGAAGTATACGTATTAGATGCCTCTAAAATATCATTACTTGCTCTGGCTCCAATATCAAATATATATATATATATATATGAATTTGATTTAGTTATAAGGATCCTTTAAGAATCAAAGCACATCAACATATAAGACGCCAGAAAATGGCTAGATACAAACACATTGAGCTCACAGTGGTAAAAAACAACGTTGTAGACTTCAGCTACTTGCAGGATGCTGTAGATATATAAGTACCGAATTCAATTTAAATCATTGATCCGACTCATTAGTGGATAAAAGTAAGCACGAAAAGTGCTTAAATTTTACTCCAGTTTTGTTGGAATTTTATCTAATTTAAACGTAAAAGAGTACATCATAATATGCAGTACAACATCATCTTATCTGTTTAAATCTTATCTGCTGATGGTGGAGTATGTATGATGATATAATCTTAAATGACTACAGTTAATAAAATTCTACCGAAACATTTGTAGTACATTTTAGACGTAATTCGTGGTTATTATTTCCTATATGTATATATATATATATATATATATATATATCTGGCGCAGGCGTGGTTATGTGGGAAGAAGCTTCTGGGTTCAGTCTCACTGCGTCGCACATTGGGCAAGTATCTTCTACTATAGCCTCGGGCCGACGAAAGCCTTGTGAGTAGTTTTGGTAGACGGAAACTGAAAGATGTTAGTCGTATATGTATGTGTGTGTGTGTGTGTGGATTTGTGTTTGTCAGTGTGT
>NW_026370923.1:0-405 GCF_001194135.2 Octopus bimaculoides | reverse complement strand
ATGGGCCCGGCTTCCCGGTTTCAATGGCGTATGCGTTCCCCAGCTGGACGGGACGACAGTCCATCGCAGAGTTATTGCCAGTTGAGTGGACTGGAGTAACGTGAAATGAAGTGTTTTGCTCAAGAACACAACGCGTCGCCCGGTCCAGGAATCGAAACTACAATCTTACGATCATGATGCTGACACCCTAACCACTAAGCCACGCGCCTCCACACACACACACACACACACACACACAAACGCATACATATGACGGGCTTCTTTCAGTTTCCTTCTACCAAATCCACACACAAGGCTTTGGGCTTTGGTCGGGCCCAAGGCTATAGTAGAAGACACTTTCCCAAGGTGCCACTAGGTGGGACTGAACCCAGAACCATGTGGTTGGTAAGCAAGTTTCTTACCACA
>NW_026370922.1:0-344 GCF_001194135.2 Octopus bimaculoides | reverse complement strand
TTGCGAATTCACAGTCCGCTAACATTGCATCCATAATCTGTTGAAAAATCACCGGCGCGACTTTTAAGCCAAATGGTTACCTGTTGTATTCAAACAGTCTTTTATGTGTGCTAATTGTTAGCTATTTAGAGCATTCATCATCTATTCTAATTTGTAGATACGTGTCAGAGAGATCCAATTTAGAAAATATCTTGCCACCGTTTAATTTCTCAAATATGTTCTCTGGAGTTGGTAGCGGATAGTGGAACGTTTTAAGACATTGGTTTAAGCCGATGGAAAAATCGGCACACACCTTGATTTTATTATTCTTTTTCTTAACGTACACAGTTGGTGATGCCCATTGA
>NW_026370921.1:0-413 GCF_001194135.2 Octopus bimaculoides | reverse complement strand
ATTATATGCATTCAGCTCAGACTTCAGAACTGCTCGAACTCTTCTATAACTTTCCTTCCTAACCTTCTCTTTCATGCTTGCAGAGCCTTCATTTATTCCTAGGTATTTATAGGTTTGTTCCTGCTGAAGTTCCTTTATTACTGTTTCGACATCTAATTCTATTGAAGTTGACTTTACCAGTTTCCCTTTCTTAAAAGTGGCTTTGGCACACTTTTCAAGGCCAAACTCCATCCCAATATCATCACTGAATCCTTTCACAGTATGTAGTAGTCCTTCAAGCTCTTCATAATCTTTCTCATATAGTTTTAAATCATCCATATAAAATAGATGGCTTGATTTTCTGTTGTCAATTTTGTAGCCATACCCTGTTCTATTCAGTTCCCTTGAGAGTGGTATTAGTGCTATGCAGAAAA
>NW_026370920.1:0-215 GCF_001194135.2 Octopus bimaculoides | reverse complement strand
ATATATATATATATATATATATATATATATGTTATTATGTATATGTTTGCATGTGTGTGTGTATATACATATATTTGTATATATGGTTGTGTGTATATTTATGTATGTGTCTGTGTATGTGTATATAAACATATACATATATATGCATATACATGCACACATAACATGAAAACGGATACATATACACATGTCCATGCACACACACACACACACAC
>NW_026370919.1:0-260 GCF_001194135.2 Octopus bimaculoides | reverse complement strand
TTTCACGTTGCTCCAATTCACTCAGCTGTAGAAATGAGTTGCGATGTCACTGGTGCCCAAGCTGTATCGGCCCCTTTGCCTTTCCCTTGGATGACATCCTTTCGCGGCCGATTGAATAAGTACCTGTTACGCATTGGGGTCGATGTAATCGACTTAATCCCTTTGTTTGTCCTCTCAATGCTTAGACTCCTGTGGGCAATAAAGAAACAAAATGGCGATTTTATTGAATAAATTTACTCTTCAGTATTTCAAGATATTTT
>NW_026370918.1:0-221 GCF_001194135.2 Octopus bimaculoides | reverse complement strand
TGATGATATATATATATATATGTATGTGTTTATTTGTGTGTGTCTGTGTTTGACCTGCCATCGCTTGATAATCAATGTTAGTGTGTTTTGGCCCTTGTAATTTAGCAGTTCAGCAAAGAGACGGATAGAATAAGTACTAGGCTTACAAAGAATACGTTCTGGGGCTGATTTCTTGACTAAAACCCCTTTAAGGCAGTGCTCCAGCATGGCTGCAGTCAAAA
>NW_026370917.1:0-257 GCF_001194135.2 Octopus bimaculoides | reverse complement strand
AGATCTTACATTTGAGGTGTTAAAGGAAAGAAGTTCAAAGGTGGAATGATTTTGTGGAGCTCTAAATGTAGAGAAGGGAGTTGGGGATGTGTTCAGATAGGGAATAGTGAGAGGAGAAAATAAATATCAAGAGTGAGGGGTTAATAGTAGGGAGTTATAGTAGTAGAGGTGGAAAGTAGGAGGAAGAGGTGGGTGTTGTAGGTAATATGTGAATGGTAGTTTATTGTGTTAGTTTGTATGAATGGTATAGAATTAAT
>NW_026370916.1:0-758 GCF_001194135.2 Octopus bimaculoides | reverse complement strand
CACACACACACACACATACACAGAATTAATCTTCAAATTAGAGCATAATATTTTGACAACCTGCTGTTCTCTATTCCACATTGAGCAAACAATTTAGATAGTATTTAGAGAGGCACAATTTGGTTGGTGAGCAGTGACAGATGTATTGAGTTTGGGTGTCATTGGTATACAGCTTATTAGTAGTGTAGAGGTGCAGAAACAGTGGTAGAAGGGGCAACTTTATATTAATAAATAAAAGCGCTTTTTATTGAAAAGTAGTTTAAGTCATTTCTGTGAAGCAGCTAGTTGCCTCAGATATGTAAGCAGTACTCTTGTAGTTGGTGCATTCATGCCTTGAATACAGAGTGTTTGGGCCAAATTTAACAGTCCTTTCAAGTGTTGGGTTTCATGGAGGCTGAGTGGCTGAGTTCCTTTCGAGTGTTGGGCCTCACAGAGGCAATGACTGAAACTTTTGGCATTGTGTTGTGCTTGAGAAGAAGACCCATCAAGCTGAGCAAAATCACAGTCGTAGCAGATGCTGGTGTCACACAAATGGCACCGGCACTGGTGTCATGTAAAAGCACCCATTGCACTTACGGAGTGGTTAGCATTAAGAAGGAATCCAGCTGTAGAAAACCATGCCAAATCACACTGGAGTCTGGTGCAGCCTTCCAGAATGCCAGCCTGGTCAAACCATCCAACCCACGCCAGCATGGACAACAGATGTTGAATGATGATGATAATGATGATATATATATATATATATATATATATATATA
>NW_026370915.1:0-221 GCF_001194135.2 Octopus bimaculoides | reverse complement strand
TACGCATACACGCATAGACACAAACACATACACGCGTATGTACACACGCATGCAAACTCACTTCTATACACACATAACACACATTCTCACATACGCGCAGACACATGCACACAATCTCATATGTTCACAAACCACACTTATTCCATACCCAGACACCCTGTTACCACCAACTTCCAGTCCAACCACGCAGTTAGAGAATCTCTTTTCACCTACCGGCAGCT
>NW_026370914.1:0-376 GCF_001194135.2 Octopus bimaculoides | reverse complement strand
AAGGGAAGAAAGAAACAAGCAAACAGACATGCAAACAAAGAAAAGTTTAAATCATGATTTTTTCAGTAAGATTCTATCCGTATTTACGATAACCTTGAAAAGGGGTGCAGCAAGATAGACATTTCATTCTAAGATATGACAGAGGCCAAATTACATATTCAGCTGAAACACAACCACGAACTTGACTCAATCTTCTGTCAAAGACGATTTTTACTTTTATATTTCCCGTGTGGATAAATAATATTAGTCATGCGATGGGTTCCATCAGATCCACTGTTTAGTGATTGATTTCCTTTGACCGTTTTGTATATGAATCCTAAATTACCAGTGTAAATATATACATACACACAAACACACACAGCGACACGTATATATA
>NW_026370913.1:0-1268 GCF_001194135.2 Octopus bimaculoides | reverse complement strand
CATGGACACACAGACATAGTTGGCCTCTTGTTGAACCACATTGGCATCAATTCCAATGTGGTCGACCAAAATGGAGACACTCCTCTGCATTTTGCAGTTCTATTGTAAGTCTGAAATATCCAAATCTGTTTCTTTTATGTTTTCAATAATGTTTGTTTCTTTTTCATTGAGTCATTCATGTCATAATCCCACCATGGGGTCATTGTCTTTCTTCTCTTTTTCACACACAAATGACACTGTAATCTGCTTCATTAATTAATCATCACCATAATTGTTATTGTTGTTGCCTGACTGGACTATTTACTTCATCTAATTTTCCATTACCTCAACGTTACAGGTTCAAATCCTCTCCCTTCTTCTTTTCATCCCATCTCGAACTACTTTCTCTCTCTCTCTCTCTCTCTCTATCTCTCTCTCTTTCTCTCTCTCTCTCTCTCTATCTCTCTCTCTTTCTCTCTCTCTCTCTCCTTTCTAGTTTCCCTATGTACTCCGACCCTGGGCTAAATACAGAATCACCCCCTTCCAGTATTTAAATTTGTCTCTTTTATGTTCCATGTTCAAATCCTGCCAGAATATTTATTATCACTGTACCAGTAATATCTGTACCAGTAATATCCAGGGATTCCTTTAATAAACTGCCCTCCCTCTTTTCTCCTGTTCTTGTTTCTTATTACTGTTGGAAAAACTACCTTGTGGTATTTATATACAACTCTCTAAGTTCAGAGTTCAAATCCTGCCAAGGTCAACTTCTCCTTCCATCTTTGCAAGGTTGAGAAACTACAATACCAGTCATTTACTGGGGTCCATATAATTAAATGTATCCCTACTTTCCCTCCTAAATTTCATGTTTATATAACAGTTGTTCATTTTACCATACATACATTTCTGTGTTTACTCAGGTGTGTATATATCATTGTTCTACTGTGTTGAGTGTGTATTGATTAAATTTGTTTGTGTGTAATAATTGCTGTAATTAGGTTATATGACCTAATTACATTTGTTTTCTTTATTGACCTAATAACTATTAATTATTTCAGTCTCTTTAATGTTTGTATTTTTCATGTTTTTCTTTCCTCTTTCCATAACTTTCAGCCAAGAGTATGATGTGGTGACTTTGATGCTGTCCCAGGTGAGTTAACAAATACATATTATATACACTCTGTTATTTTATTGATCTGTATAATATTAATATCATCAAGGTACCAGTGGAATAATGGGGATAGATTTAATCACATGTACTACAAAACACTTCTTTGTGGAGGACATGT
>NW_026370912.1:0-321 GCF_001194135.2 Octopus bimaculoides | reverse complement strand
GTAATACAATTTTTTCTGAATTTTCAGATTTTTATATGCTAGGCCACTTGATTTTAAATTGAATTAATATTCAATTTTTCACCCTATCTATCTATCTTTCTATATACATGTATATATATATACATACATACATGTATATATTTGAGTGAGATATTATATGTGTTTTATCGGCAAACTACCAGGTGTATACCATACGATTTATTAATTAATATTTCTGGGGTTTTTATTATGATTCAACACGCACACACACACTCACACACATGCACATACGCATATATAGACATATACATATATATATATATATATATATATATATATAAA
>NW_026370911.1:0-613 GCF_001194135.2 Octopus bimaculoides | reverse complement strand
CATACACATAGATACACACACACACATACATACATATACTTTTGTTGGTCTTTTCAAACTTCGATGATAAAAATGAACAACGATTGAAGTATTTTCTTATTACTTTTACATATTTTATTTTTGTCTTTTATATTCCAATGTAAATTTCTATCATGCATGGTAGCCAGTAATGTTGTTAGGAATCCTGAACTGGTTTAACTCTATTCGAGGTATATTATGGAAAGTTATCACTGTAAAAATCAATTTTACTTTTACTTTCACTTTCACTTTCAATGCGACGTTGTATTAACTTTTCTTTTCTTTACCTTCATCTTTAGACTGCATATCATTGCATGATTGGCTCATTCTATTGTCTGCAGGCTGATGTCAAATGTTTGGAATTATAGTATTGATTTAGTAATGAAATTATAGAATAAGCTATACCAATGAGTATTCTATTATTCTAACGTAGTTACAGTGTGTGGGTAACGCAATGCAAAATACACATACACACTTATTCTTTTATGTATGTTATCTGTATGTTCAGTGTATGTTATCTTTTTGTACAGTGTATGTTATAAGTATTTGATAATCTTTATATGAAATATGCTATGTATGTGTGAATATATATATA
>NW_026370910.1:0-269 GCF_001194135.2 Octopus bimaculoides | reverse complement strand
GCAGCTATCTGGAGATTCTGCAAACTCATTTCTTATCCAGGTTTAATAAGAAGGCAAAATCATCTTCCAAACAGTAATGCAGAGAACTGCTGCTATTTATCCACAAACAGTGTTTTCTGTATAGCATCTTCATTTAGTCTTTCAAAGATGATAAAAGCTGCTGGTGTAAACAATTCTTTAATGCCAATATCATCTGATGATCTGAAATCACAGCAAAAGAGAACATTATCAGACAAAGAGGATACTTAAAAAGTAGTGGAACAATCTCT
>NW_026370909.1:0-963 GCF_001194135.2 Octopus bimaculoides | reverse complement strand
AGCCTGGTGCAGCCATCTGGCTCACCAGTCTCCAGTCAAACTGTCCAACCCATGCCAGCAAGGAAAGCGGACATTAAACAATGATGATGATGATATGTATAATATAGGTAGGTATTATATATATATATATATATATATATAGAGAGAGAGAGAGAGAGAGAGAGAGAGAGGGGGGAGAAAGAGAGAGAGAGAGATACATAAATATATATACATATACATATATACATGTATGCATTTATATATGTGGAGGGTGTATATGTGTGTGTATGTATATATATATATGTTTTTGTTTTATTAGAAACAGAAAAAAATCACAAATTATTACCATACATAAATACATGACGCATATATATAAACACCTACAAGCACACACACAGACGCTGAAATAAAGTTTCATATGCTAATAGCCAACATCAGACTGCGTTATATTGAGTTATTAAGTCAATAACACTGTCTGATATTAAATTTATTGAGCCAATCGATACAATATTGAATTGAATTTATTGAATCAAAAGTACTTTTGAAATTTAATTTATTAAGTGAATAAATACTGTGTGAAATTAAATTTGCGTAGTCTGTAATTGAAGCCAGAATAATATTGCCAGTTCACCTCACTTTTGTCTTCTGTAGCCTTCTGTAGGCGTCAGAAAGTTTGTATCTCCTTCCTTTGTAAAGAACTAAATGACAGCACATAGCTTTTGCTGGAAACCTATTATTTTCCAGCATTGAAGAACAGTTGAGAATTTACTCCACTATCCTGTGCAATTTGAACAACTTATATCAGTTAATAAAAACAATTATGCCGGTAGCTTTGTGGTAAGAAGCTCGCTTCCCAACCACATGGTTCCGGGTTCAGTTCCACTGCATGTCACCTTGGCCAAGCGTCTTCTACTCTAGCCTTAGGCTGAACTAAGCCTTGTGAGTGGACTTGGTAGACGGAAACTGAAAGAAGCCCATCTTATA
>NW_026370908.1:0-380 GCF_001194135.2 Octopus bimaculoides | reverse complement strand
GTGGCCATGGGAACGAGAATGGGCCCCAACTACGCGAACCTGTTCGTTGGCTAAGTTAAGGCCCAAATATTCTCAAGTTTCACTGGTCCCACTTCCGAACTATATGGCCGTTATATTGACGACTGTACCGGTGCAACCTCACTCTCCCGAGAACATCTAAACTCCTTCCTCTCTTTTGTCAAATCTTTCCATCCTGTCCTCCACTTCTCCGGCACTATCTCTGACACCTCTGTCTCCTCTCTTGACATTTCGGTCAGCATGCATCACTCCACTCTCACCACCTCCATCCACTACAAACACACAGACTCACACTAAACCTCAACTTCTCTACCTCCCACCCTAAACACACCAAGCTTTCCATCCCCTATTCCCAATTCCTC
>NW_026370907.1:0-220 GCF_001194135.2 Octopus bimaculoides | reverse complement strand
ACACACAAACATATACGTACATGTATGCCTTTTTATTCATTTATATTCTTGATCCATCCTCCCAAATAGCAGGATCTACATAGACACACGTTTCTTTCACTGTACGCTTCTGAAGATGGATCTTTTCCCTCGAAATACATAAAGGTTTTTTAACTTTCATCTCTGCATTGTTAGAAGCTTTCCTCATTTCCCTTTTCAATTATTATTCTACACACACACA
>NW_026370906.1:0-398 GCF_001194135.2 Octopus bimaculoides | reverse complement strand
ATGACCGCGAGTTCGCTGCCCTAACCACTGGGCCATTGCGCCTCCACTAGAGATAATAATAAACACCTTTAAAGACAAACGGGAGTGATTTAAGTATTAAAACAAAGGACACAAATCAAAACTTTAATAACATTTATTTGACATGGAAAGAAGTTTATTGATGAATCTCAGCTTTAATAGATACAATAAATTGCAGAACATACAAAGATGATTTAAGGACATCCGGTTTATAGTTTGAGTGTCGCCCATAGAAGTGTACTTTTGCCGCAGTGGGTAATTTGATAAAAGTTCAATTATAATTCCGTTTATATATTTGTTTTGCAAGATTTTTGATGTGAAAAAGAAGGGGGTATAAACACATGAACAAATAAATAAAAACAAATTAAACGAACATGTAT
>NW_026370905.1:0-341 GCF_001194135.2 Octopus bimaculoides | reverse complement strand
ACACACACATAATACTGTGGAAGAGAAAATAAATGTTTTTTTTTCTTAAACACACATGATATAGTCTGTAAATTAAGGATGTTTTTAAAAGATACAATATTTTGTCATCAGAATATATATATTTTCTCACACAACAATTAAGATACATTTATTTTAAATCGCTTCTTTGTTGAGAGAAAACTTTTATTCTCTCTCTCTCTCCCCACCCCAACACAAATGAAACCCAATTTGAGTTTCAGTGGGAAATATACAAAGTGAAAGTGATTTTTTTTTCCTAAAATGTTGTCACATAGTCTGAAATGTTTAGTCAAACAAATATTTATATTGATAAAATTTAGAAA
>NW_026370904.1:0-346 GCF_001194135.2 Octopus bimaculoides | reverse complement strand
TGATTTTCTCCATTCTTATTCATAATGCCATAAATGCTAGACTTGTTGAAATTCTTCTAACCGATACTTGGATCTATTTGTCATACATGAGGAATTACCTTGGATGTTAATTCTACTTGAATTTATTGGTATCTGACTGTTTGATATTGTTAACCAAGTTTGCTTAACACTGAGTACTTTTTAGGTATCTGCCTGGACTTATTAATCTCTTTTACTTCTTATATATATGTCTATTGTTACCATTATAAAAACTTAAATTTTCAAGAGAAATGTGAAATAATTCTTTTTTGGAACTGTGGATCTTTAAGTGCATAAAGCTATAAGCAATAATAATAATAATAATAAT
>NW_026370903.1:0-416 GCF_001194135.2 Octopus bimaculoides | reverse complement strand
ATGTGAGTGTGTGCAAGCTCGTATGTGTGCACGCTCGTATGTGTGCACGCTCGTATGTTTTCTGTATATCGATGCATGAATTTCGTTTAAGCAGGTGACAATCGGGTACACGACATTGACAAGCTGCAAGTAAGGCGAAATGCATCTGACATTCTCGTTGGTCAGTGATCTTTGTCTCGCTCCGTTAAATATTGTGCTTTTAACACAGCATGTCTAAGAAAAGATTTTCTCTCAGACAAAAACCACTGCATCATGCCCGTTAATGGTGTACATACTAGCTTTGTTGTTATATTTCCTTCTTTTTCTGTTTTTCACTTTCCCTTTCTTTTTATCTATCGTCTATAATTCCTTTTCTTTACCTTTTTCTATAGCTTTATTCTTGACTTTTTTTTCTATATTTTCTTTATTTCTCCGTT
>NW_026370902.1:0-780 GCF_001194135.2 Octopus bimaculoides | reverse complement strand
AGTAGTAACATTAAACAAAAAGTGTGCGATGCTTACAGCACCTAGGTTTCACAAGCAGTCACCCATCTAAGTACTCACTAGGCTCGACGTTTATTAGCTTCGGTGATCGGACGAGAACCGGTGCTCTCAGCGTGATATGGACATAAGCGATTATCAACCTGTCTTTTAGTACCTTTATTCTAATAAACGACTAAATGCAAGCAGCTTTTAACATTTTACAATTTATACTCACTTTTGTCACAATTTTCAAATCTTTACTCTACTTTTCTTCTACCAGTTCAGTAGTGCATCGACTGATCCAACTTTGTTTCTTTCTTTTATTCTAACTCCCAAATACACCACTAGCCACCAGTGGCCCGGGAACAAAATTTGCTTAGGGGCTGGAAACTCAGTTCCAAAATTTGGCACTACTGGAGACGTGTGGATCTAAGTTCTGGGAGTGTGCATGTCACAAAGTTGCGCATGCGCCTGCGTTCGTCGTAAGCTGTCGAATTTAGCACTCAGGTAAAAAACGAGACGCGCGCTACTTGCTGTAAATGGAGGGTGGGTTATCCATCTGATACAAGAAGAAAATTGCAGATTAATTGAATGAAAACATGAAAAATAACGAAATGATATTTCATTGAAAAGTAAACCATTCTGATAGATAGTTCAGAATGTTTTCAAAACATTTATCTCCAACTTTTCACATATCTTATTAAGGGTTAGGGATTATGATTAGGGTTTAGGGTAGGGTTTAGGGTTAGGGGTTAGGTTTAGAGTTAGGGTTTAAAGTTAGGG